>NW_026947715.1:0-300000 GCF_034190915.1 Cavia porcellus | reverse complement strand
GCTTGAAATCACATCCTTTGTTAGTTATATATTCTTACCCAGAAGCACTTGGAGATGACTACAGCAAGAGTTTCCCATTGCTGGAATTTCCACGGAGACACATGAAGTAATACTGCACAGCTTCAAGTGAAGTGCAATGTCCCTTGACAATGGCAAGTCTGGGCAAACCTCTAGTAACTGAAAACCTTAGAAAGTCTGAAAGTGAGTGAATGAAAATGGGCCTCTCCACATTTGGACATGGCCTCTCCTGAAGCACACATTTGTGGAAAAAGTAATTATGAGAGAGGAATGAACTCGCAAAATGGAATGGAAATTTTTTGTTTGGGCCTGGAACGCTATGGCCTGGAGCCCTCTGGTTCTAACTGGATGAGCAAAGTGTGAGCAGAGATCAAAGTAAAATGCACACCATTTAGGGAACTCGATATTTAACCAGGCGTCCAGAGTAGTGGCAAACTGTACTTGTGTCAATTTGCTCAAATCCTGTCTTCACAAGAAAGTAAATTCCAGCAGGACCAGTGACTAGAGGAGGACACATTTCAAAGGACTTGTAAAAAGTCCAACACTGAATTTAGCCCAACACTGAATTTAGATGAAAAGTAGCAGAGTCTGTTTGTATTTCAAGTTTTAATAGCAGAAACTTATAACATGTAATAGCTGTTACATGAATAACTTCAGAGCTTTTGGAGAGGTCTAAATCACTATGAGTGAGGGCTTCCCTGAGTCACAAAGTTAAAAATAGTAAAAGAAACAATTTGAAAAACCAATCAACCAATAAAATACAAACACTAAGTCCAAGGGTTTCACTGGTTTTAAAACCACTTATTTAATGCACAACTATTGAAGAGGCTTTCTCTGCATTCTGCTTTACTCAGGCCCGGTACATGAGCAACTGTGAAAACAAAATTCAAAATGTTATGTGAAGTGACCATTTCATTGTTGAAACCATGACGCAATAGACATTTTCTCTTTTGAAACTTCATACATTATCCATATATGTTCTCAAATGGAAGGAATACACAGGATTTAGGCTGAATTTTTTTTTTTCAGTATTTTGTGTTCCACCAGATTTATCTGACGATCTCCTGTCCTGCATCCACTGGCCAATGCAGAAGGCCACACATAGGAGAATCAACATGAGAAGTTCACTTCTACAGCCTGATTATATCATCATGAGAATATAATTTTCCTTTCATCATCAAAGATTTTTACATCAGATTAACCAGCTCTCTTGCTTTCCCATGTTTTTCCCTGGTTTTTGTACCTTGAAATGGTTGTGCACTCTTCTCAGCCTTGATCTCCATCTTCCCCCGTATTTCCAAACATATTCATCTGGGAAACATGTAAAGATCTTATTCGGGGCTTGTTTCATTGTTTTCAAATATCTGCCCTTGAAATTCAACTTCCACCACTGTCTCTCATATCCAAAGCTATGTGCTTGCAGAGGATTTCTGCTGAGAAATTTCACAGAAAGCTCTTATACTGCAGGTGAATGATGCCAGCAAGTCTTGACTGAATAGCTTAGGGAACAGGACTCAGCCAAATGAGAGACATGACAAGGGAAAAGCGTTTGCTCAAGGATAAGACATGGCAGAGATCATCTGCCAGGCCCTGGCATATTTCATATCCCATTGAAAGTACATCCATGTGTAGTTTGGCAAGCATTTCCATCCACGAATTCTGAGCAGTGAAGCCTTCAGAGAGAATATTGTGGCATACCAGGCCAAGAATATTCATCCTATTTAAATCTTGCCCTACAAGGTCCTCTGTGCCACTGAGGTCTCCATGGCAACGCCCAGCATTGTGACTCAGGTCTCCTACTGCACACTTGTATCCTAGAGCCTAAAGTCCAGCTCACAATGGTGCTCAGCCAATCACAGCCCAGTGTGGTTGCCTGGCAACCACAAGCTTGTGGATTTCTGTGAACTGTTTCAGCCCAACTCTGCAGCTTTCCACCTCATACAACCACAGCCATTCCAATCGTGCAATATTTGATTAGACTCGCTATGTTGCCTCAGAATTTTTTTTACAGTTGTAGTGATCAAGAAAATTTGACATATTTTGAGAAGTGGAGGGAAGTAATTGGAAAACATTTTGGTATGTCTGAGGTCTATGGGTTCCAAACTTGACTACCCCAGTCTTTTAAATTTGCAAACCTAGAGCCTAAAATCCACCTCACAGTGATGTTCAGCCAATCTCAGCCCAGTGTGGTTGCCTGGCAACCACAAGCCTGTGGATTTCTGTGAACAGTTTCAGCCCAACTCTGGAGCTTTCCACCTCGAACAACCAAAGCCATTCCAATCATGCAATATTTGATTCACCTCTCTAAGTTGCCTCAGAATTTTCTTTGAAGTTGTGGTGATCACTCAAATTTGACATATTTTGACAAGTGGAGGGAAGTAATGGGCTCTGTCTTTAGCTCTGTTGGTGGTCTAGGGGGTCCAAACTTGACTAGCCAAGTCTATTCAATTTTCAAACTTAGAAAGCCAAATGTTTCAGGGGAGGAAAGGAAATGCCACAATGATTTGGATTCTGCCAAGTTTCTGGTGGCTTGGGAAGCAAACCTGCAAACCATACATGCAGTCTCTGCTGGATTATGCCACCATGGTAGTATCAGTTAGCACTAAATGCCAGCAACCAGAAGATGAGTCCCAAATTGAAAGTGAATCCTTGCAGTGCATGAATATTTGGAGTGCCTGCTTCAACTATGCAGCTTCCTCGGGGTTCACTTGTCTGCATTCGCTATTTCAAGGAGGTCTGCAGCCATTCCAGCATAACCCTGGACATTAAACATGAGGTACTGGCTCAATACCTAAACCAACATAATGCTAGATAGCTTATCACCAGCAGGTTTTCCCAGAATTCAAATGTAACATGGTGAAAGGGAAACCCTTAGAAAAGGGATGCAAATGCCCCTTTCCCTAAAATTCACAGGTATTTTCTCATGGCATGGAATATTTAGAATCCACAACTCATGTAGTGAACCCAGGGACCTAGACCAAGTGTGTCTAGGTTTCTGTTGTCCTCTTTTTGGAAACAGCATCTTATGTAGTTGTTGAAAGAGGCCTTGAGATAAATTCGTAGGCCAAGATGGACTGGAACTCCCAAGGATCCTTCCACCTCAGCCCCCAGATTGCTGGGATTATAGGCATGAGCCACCATGCCAAGCATGTGCACAGAGATTCTTACATAATTTGTGAAATCCCACTACTGGTCTATAGGTAGCTTCTGTGCTTCAGGCTTTAGGAATATGCCTCTCTTTGTTTTGGCTCCCCTTGTTCAGGTGTCCATTTCTATTGTGATAAGCTCCAAGGCCCCAGGCAAGGGGGTGGCTGCCCTTCCTCTGGTGTGTCCTTGGATGATTACAGCCCAGGTGAACAGGGTTCAAATATATTGGATCCTGTGCATTTGAAGAGGAAATGAGTAAAGATTCATGAGTTAATGTGGACATGCCAGGGAATAGAGGGCCCATGATAGAGACAAAACTTCAGGCCATGGGCTGAAGGCTGAGGTTTCTGTACCTCGAGCTTCTTGAATAGTGGGCCTGCTGAGCAATTGTGTGCTCTCAAATGTAATTTTCTGGGTTTTGTTTTAATTTATTTTGTTTTTTTGCTTGGGTTTTTTACATGGAAGGAACAGTACCATGGTTTGAAGAAGTTGGAGTGTCTTACCTAAGAGAAATTTGAAAAAAGGGACAATTCAGCAGCCAAGAATTTCTCAAATGCCCTTGTCGTTTTAAAAAAAAGTGACATAAAGTTGAGCGCGTCATGTCCATGTCTCTTTACAAAAGATTTTACCTCCTATTTCATAGGAATTACTGTTTTTTGAAAGGTCAACCTGCACTGAAATAAAGATAATCCCTCCTTTCCTTATTCTGCTTGAAATCACATCCTTTGTTAGTTATATATTCTTACCCAGAAACACTTGGAGATGACTACAGCAAGAGTTTCCCATTGGAGGAATTTCCACGGAGACACATGAAGTAATACTGCACAGCTTCAAGTGAAGTGCAATGTCCCTTGACAATGGCAAGTCTGGGCAAACCTCTAGTAACTGAAAACCTTAGAAAGTCTGAAAGTGAGTGAATGAAAATGGGCCTCTCCACATTTGGACAGGGCCTCTCCTGAAGCACACATTTGTGGAAAAAGTAATTATGAGAGAGGAATGAACTCGCAAAACGGAATGGAAATTTTCTTGTTTGGTCCTGGAACGCTATGGCCTGGAGCCCTGTGGTTCTAACTGGATGAGCAAAGTGTGAGCAGAGATCAAAGTAAAACGCACACCATTTAGGGAACTCGATATTTAACCAGGCGTCCAGAGTAGTGGCAAACTGTACTTGTGTCAATTTGCTCAAATCCTGTCTTCACAAGAAAGTAAATTACAGCAGGACCAGTGACTAGAGGAGGACACATTTCAAAGGACTTGTAAAAAGTCCAACACTGAATTTAGCCCAACACTGAATTTAGATGAAAAGTAGCAGAGTCTGTTTGTATTTCAAGTTTTAATAGCAGAAACTTATAACATGTAATAGCTGTTACATGAATAACTTCAGAGCTTTTGGAGAGGTCTAAATCACTATGAGTGAGGGCTTCCCTGAGTCACAAAGTTAAAAATAGTAAAAGAAACAATTTGAAAAACCAATCAACCAATAAAATACAAACACTAAGTCCAAGGGTTTCACTGGTTTTAAAACCACTTATTTAATGCACAACTATTGAAGAGGCTTTCTCTGCATTCTGCTTTACTCAGGCCCGGTACATGAGCAACTGTGAAAACAAAATTCAAAATGTTATGTGAAGTGACCATTTCATTGTTGAAACCATGACGCAATAGACATTTTCTCTTTTGAAACTTCATACATTATCCATATATGTTCTCAAATGGAAGGAATACACAGGATTTAGGCTGAATTTTTTTTTCAGTATTTTGTGTTCCACCAGATTTATCTGAAGATCTCCTGTCCTGCATCCACTGGCCAATGCAGAAGGCCACACATAGGAGAATCAACATGAGAAGTTCACTTCTACAGCCTGATTATATCATCATGAGAATATAATTTTCCTTTCATCATCAAAGATTTTTACATCAGATTAACCAGCTCTCTTGCTTTCCCATGTTTTTCCCTGGTTTTTGTACCTTGAAATGGTTGTGCACTCTTCTCAGCCTTGATCTCCATCTTCCCCCGTATTTCCAAACATATTCATCTGGGAAACATGTAAAGATCTTATTCGGGGCTTGTTTCATTGTTTTCAAATATCTGCCCTTGAAATTCAACTTCCACCACTGTCTCTCATATCCAAAGCTATGTGCTTGCAGAGGATTTCTGCTGAGAAATTTCACAGAAAGCTCTTATACTGCAGGTGAATGATGCCAGCAAGTCTTGACTGAATAGCTTAGGGAACAGGACTCAGCCAAATGACAGACATGACAAGGGAAAAGCGTTTGCTCAAGGATAAGACATGGCAGAGATCATCTGCCAGGCCCTGGCATATTTCATATCCCATTGAAAGTACATCCATGTGTAGTTTGGCAAGCATTTCCATCCACGAATTCTGAGCAGTGAAGCCTTCAGAGAGAATATTGTGGCATACCAGGCCAAGAATATTCATCCTATTTAAATCTTGCCCTACAAGGTCCTCTGTGCCACTGAGGTCTCCATGGCAACGCCCAGCATTGTGACTCAGGTCTCCTACTGCACACTTGTATCCTAGAGCCTAAAGTCCAGCTCACAATGGTGCTCAGCCAATCACAGCCCAGTGTGGTTGCCTGGCAACCACAAGCTTGTGGATTTCTGTGAACTGTTTCAGCCCAACTCTGCAGCTTTCCACCTCATACAACCACAGCCATTCCAATCGTGCAATATTTGATTAGACTCGCTATGTTGCCTCAGAATTTTTTTTACAGTTGTAGTGATCAAGAAAATTTGACATATTTTGAGAAGTGGAGGGAAGTAATTGGAAAACATTTTGGTATGTCTGAGGTCTATGGGTTCCAAACTTGACTACCCCAGTCTTTTAAATTTGCAAACCTAGAGCCTAAAATCCACCTCACAGTGATGTTCAGCCAATCTCAGCCCAGTGTGGTTGCCTGGCAACCACAAGCCTGTGGATTTCTGTGAACAGTTTCAGCCCAACTCTGGAGCTTTCCACCTCATACAACCAAAGCCATTCCAATCATGCAGTATTTGATTCACCTCTCTAAGTTGCCTCAGAATTTTCTTTGAAGTTGTGGTGATCACGCAACTTTGACATATTTTGACAAGTGGAGGGAAGTAATTGGCTCTGTCTTTAGCTCTGTTGCTGGTATTTGGGGTCCAAACTTGACTAGCCCAGTCTATTCAATTTTCAAACTTAGAAAGCCAAATGTTTCAGGGGAGGAAAGAAAATGCCACAATGATTTGGGTTCTGCCAAGTTTCTGGTGGCTTGGGAAGCAAACCTGCAAACCATACATGCAGTCTCTGCTGGATTACTGCCACCATGGTAGTATCAGTTATCACTAAATGCCAGCAACCAGAAGATGAGTCCCAAAATGAAAGTGAATCCTTGCAGTGCATGAATATTTGGAGTGCCTGCTTCAACTATCCAGCTTCCTCGGGGTTCACTTGTCTGCAATCGCTATTTCAAGGAGGTCTGCAGCCATTCCAGCATAACCCTGGACATTAAACATGAGGTACTGGCTGAATACCTAAACCAACATAATGCTAGATAGCTTATCACCAGCAGGTTTTCCCAGAATTCAAATGTAACATGGTGAAAGGGAAACCCTTAGAAAAGGGATGCAAATGCCCCTTTCCCTAAAAATCACAGGTATTTTCTCATGGCATGGAATATTTAGAATCCACAACTCATGTAGTGAACCCAGGGACCTAGACCAAGTGTGTCTAGGTTTCTGTTGTCCTCTTTTTGGACACAGCATCTTATGTAGTTGTTGAAAGAGGCCTTGAGATAAATTCGTAGGCCAAGATGGACTGGAACTCCCAAGGATCCTTCCACCTCAGCCCCCAGATTGCTGGGATTATAGGCATGAGCCACCATGCCAAGCATGTGCACAGAGATTCTTACATAATTTGTGAAATCCCACTACTGGTCTATAGGTAGCTTCTGTGCTTCAGGCTTTAGGAATATGCCTCTCTTTGTTTTGGCTCCCCTTGTTCAGGGGTCCATTTCTATTGTGATAAGCTCCAAGGCCCCAGGCAAGGGGGTGGCTGCCCTTCCTCTGGTGTGTCCTTGGATGATTACAGCCCAGGTGAACAGGGTTCAAATATATTGGATCCTGTGCATTTGAAGAGGAAATGAGTAAAGATTCATGAGTTAATTTGGACATGCCAGGGAATTGAGGGACCTTGATAGAGACAAAACTTCAGGCCATGGGCTGAAGGCTGAGGTTTCTGTACCTCTAGCTTCTTGAATAGTGGGCCTGCTGAGCAATTGTGTGCTCTCAAATGTAATTTTCTGGGTTTTGTTTTTAATTTATTTTGTTTTTTTGCTTTGGTTTTTTACATGGAAGGAACAGTACCATGGTTTGAAGAAGTTGGAGTGTCTTACCTAAGAGAAATTTGAAAAAAGGGACAATTCAGCAGCCAAGAATTTCTCAAATGCCCTTGTCGTTTTAAAAAAAAGTGACATAAATTTGAGCGCATCATGTCCATGTCTCTTTACAAAAGATTTTACCTCCTATTTCATAGGAATTACTGTTTCTTTGAAAGGTCAACCTGCACTGAAATAAAGATAATCCCTCCTTTCCTTATTCTGCTTGAAATCACATCCTTTGTTAGTTATATATTCTTACCCAGAAACACTTGGAGATGACTACAGCAAGAGTTTCCCATTGGTGGAATTTCCACGGAGACACATGAAGTAATACTGCACAACTTGAAGTGAAGTGCATTGTCCCTTTACAATGGCAAGTCTGGGCAAACCTCTAGTAACTGAAAACCTTAGACAGTCTGAAAGTGAGTGAATGAAAATGGGCCTCTCCACATTTGGACAGGGCCTCTCCTGAAGCACACATTTGTGGAAAAAGTAATTATGAGAGAGGAATGAACTCGCAAAATGGAATGGAAATATTCTTGTTTGGGCCTGGAATGCTATGGCCTGGTGCCCTGTGGTTCTAACTGGATGAGCAAAGTGTGAGCAGAGATCAAAATAAAACACACACCATTTAGGGAACTCGATATTTAACCAAGCATCCAGAGTAGTGGCAAACTGTACTTGGGTCAATTTGCTCAAATCCTGTCTTCACAAGAAAGTAAATTCCAGCAGGACCAGTGACTAGAGGAGCACACATTTCAAAGGACTTGTAAAAAGTCCAACACTAAATTTAGCCCAACATTGAATTTAGATGAAAAGTAGCAGAGTCTGTTTGTATTTCAAGTTTTAATAGCAGAAACTTATAACATGTAATAGCTGTTACATGAATAACTTCAGAGCTTTGGAGAGGTCTAAGTCACTATGAGTGAGGGCTTCCCTGAGTCACAAAGTTAAAAATAGTAAAAGAAACAATTTGAAAAACCAATCAACCAATAAAATACAATCACTAAGTCCAAAGGGTTTCACTGGTTTTAAAACCACTTATGGATGCACAACCATTGAAGAGGCTTACTCTGCATTCTGCTTTACTCAGGCCCGGTACATGAGCAACTGTGAAAGCAAAATTCAAAATGTTATGTGAAGTGACCATTTCATTGTTGAAACCATGACCCAATAGACATTTTCTCTTTTGAAACTTCGTATATTATCCATATATGTTCTCAAATGGAAGGAATACACAGGATTTAGGCTGAATTTTTTTTTCAGTATTTTGTGTTCCACCAGATTTATCTGAAGATCTCCTGTCCTGCATCCACTGCCCAAAGCAGAAGGCCACACTTAGGAGAACCAACATGAGAAGTTCACTTCTACAGCCTCATTATATCATAATGAGAATATAATTTTCCTTTCATCATCAAAGTTTTTTACGTCAGATTAACCAGCTCTCTTGCTTTCCCATGTTTTTCCCTGGTTTTTGTACCTTGAAATGGGTGTGCACTCTTCTCAGCCTTGATCTCCATCTTCCCCCGTATTTCCAAACATATTCATCTGGGAAACATGTAAAGATCTTATTCGGGGCTTGTTTCATTGTTTTCAAATATCTGCCCTTGAAATTCAACTTCCACCACTGTCTCTCATATCCAAAGCTATGTGCTTGCAGAGGATTTCTGCTGAGAAATTTCACAGAAAGCTCTTATACTGCAGGTGAATGATGCCAGCAAGTCTTGAAAGAATAGCTTAGGGAACAGGACTCAGCCAAATGACAGACATGACAAGGGAAAAGCGTATGCTCAAGGATAAGACATGGCAGAGATCATCTGCCAGGCCCTGGCATATTTCATATCCCATTGAAAGTACATCCATGTGTAGTTTGGCAAGCATTTCCATCCACGAATTCTGAGCAGTGAAGCCTTCAGAGAGAATATTGTGGCATACCATGCCAAGAATATTCATCCTATTTAAATCTTGCCCTACAAGGTCCTCTGTGCCACTGAGGTCTCCATGGCAACGCCCAGCATTGTGACTCAGGTCTCCTACTGCACACTTGTATCCTAGAGCCTAAAGTCCAGCTCACAATGGTGCTCAGCCAATCACAGCCCAGTGTGGTTGCCTGGCAACCACAAGCTTGTGGATTTCTGTGAACTGTTTCAGCCCAACTCTGCAGCTTTCCACCTCATACAACCACAGCCATTCCAATCGTGCAATATTTGATTAGACTCGCTATGTTGCCTCAGAATTTTTTTTACAGTTGTAGTGATCAAGAAAATTTGACATATTTTGAGAAGTGGAGGGAAGTAATTGGAAAACATTTTGGTATGTCTGAGGTCTATGGGTTCCAAACTTGACTACCCCAGTCTTTTAAATTTGCAAACCTAGAGCCTAAAATCCACCTCACAGTGATGTTCAGCCAATCTCAGCCCAGTGTGGTTGCCTGGCAACCACAAGCCTGTGGATTTCTGTGAACAGTTTCAGCCCAACTCTGGAGCTTTCCACCTCATACAACCAAAGCCATTCCAATCATGCAGTATTTGATTCACCTCTCTAAGTTGCCTCAGAATTTTCTTTGAAGTTGTGGTGATCACGCAAATTTGACATATTTTGACAAGTGGAGGGAAGTAATGGGCTCTGTCTTTAGCTCTGTTGGTGGTATATGGGGTCCAAACTTGACTAGCCCAGTCTATTCAATTTTCAAACTTAGAAAGCCAAATGTTTCAGGGGAGGAAAGAAAATGCCACAATGATTTGGGTTCTGCCAAGTTTCTGGTGGCTTGGGAAGCAAACCTGCAAACCATACATGCAGTCTCTGCTGGATTACTGCCACCATGGTAGTATCAGTTAGCACTAAATGCCAGCAACCAGAAGATGAGTCCCAAAATGAAAGTGAATCCTTGCAGTGCATGAATATTTGGAGTGCCTGCTTCAACTATCCAGCTTCCTCGGGGTTCACTTGTCTGCAATCGCTATTTCAAGGAGGTCTGCAGCCATTCCAGCATAACCCTGGACATTAAACATGAGGTACTGGCTCAATACCTAAACCAACATAATGCTAGATAGCTTATCACCAGCAGGTTTTCCCAGAATTCAAATGTAACATGGTGAAAGGGAAACCCTTAGAAAAGGGACGCAAATGCCCCTTTCCCTAAAAATCCCAGGTATTTTCTCATGGCATGGAATATTTAGAATCCACAACTCATGTAGTGAACCCAGGGACCTAGACCAAGTGTGTCTAGGTTTCTGTTGTCCTCTTTTTGGAAACAGCATCTTATGTAGTTGTTGAAAGAGGCCTTGAGATAAATTCGTAGGCCAAGATGGACTGGAACTCCCAAGGATCCTTCCACCTCAGCCCCCAGATTGCTGGGATTATCAGGCATGAGCGACCATGCCAAGCATGTGCACAGAGATTCTTACATAATTTGTGAAATCCCACTACTGGTCTATAGGTAGCTTCTGTGCTTCAGGCTTTAGGAATATGCCTCTCTTTGTTTTGGCTCCCCTTGTTCAGGTGTCCATTTCTATTGTGATAAGCTCCAAGGCCCCAGGCAAGGGGGTGGCTGCCCTTCCTCTGGTGTGTCCTTGGATGATTACAGCCCAGGTGAACAGGGTTCAAATATATTGGATCCTGTGCATTTGAAGAGGAAATGAGTAAAGATTCATGAGTTAGTGTGGACATGCCAGGGAATAGAGGGCCCATGATAGAGACAAAACTTCAGGCCATGGGCTGAAGGCTGAGGCTTCTGTACCTCTAGCTTCTTGAATAGTGGGCCTGCTGAGCAATTGTGTGCTCTCAAATGTAATTTGATGGTTTTTGTTTTAATTTATTTTGTTCATTTGCTTTGATTTTTTACATGGAAGGAACAGTACCATGGTTTGAAGAAGTTGGAGTGTCTTACCTAAGAGAAATTTGCAAAAAGGGACAATTCAGCAGCCACAATTTCTCAAATGCCCTTGTCGTTTTAAAAAAAAGTGACATAAAGTTGAGCGCGTCATGTCCATGTCTCTTTACAAAAGATTGTACCTCCTATGTCATAGGAATTACTGTTTCTTTGAAAGGTCAACCTGCACTGAAATAAAGATAATCCCTCCTTTCCTTATTCTGCTTGAAACCACATCCTTTGTTAGTTATATTTTCTTACCCAGAAACACTTGGAGATGACTACAGCAAGAGTTTCCCATTGGTGGAATTTCCACGGAGACACAAGAAGTAATACTGCAAAACTTCAAGTGAAGTGCACTGTCACTTGACAATGGCAAGTCTGGGCAAACCTCTAGTAACTGAAAATCTTAGAAAGTCTGAAAGTGAGTGAATGAAAATGGGCCTCTCCACATTTGGACAGGGCCTCTCCTGAAGCACACATTTGTGGAAAAAGTAATTATGAGAGAGGAATGAACTCGCAAAACGGAATGGAAATTTTCTTGTTTGGGCCTGGAACGCTATGGCCTGGAGCCCTGTGGTTCTAACTGGATGAGCAAAGTGTGAGCAGAGATCAAAGTAAAATGCACACCATTTAGGAAACTCGATATTTAACCAGGCGTCCAGAGTAGTGACAAACTGTACTTGGGTCAATTTGCTCAAATCCTGTCTTCACACGAAGTAAATTCCAGCACGACCAGTGACTAAAGGAGGACACATTTCAAAGGAATTGTAAAAAGTCCAACACTGAATTTAGCCCAACACTGAATTTAGATGAAAAGTAGCAGAGTCTGCTTGTATTTCAAGTTTTAATAGCAGAAACTTATAACATGTAATAGCTGTTACATGAATAACTTCAGAGCTTTTGGAGAGGTCTAAATCACTATGAGTGAGGGCTTCCCTGAGTCACAAAGTTAAAAATAGTAAAAGAAACAATTTGAAAAACCAATCAACCAATAAAATACAAACACTAAGTCCAAAGGGTTTCACTGGTTTTAAAACCACTTATGGAATGCACAACTATTGAAGAGGCTTACTCTGCATTCTGCTTTACTCAGGCCCGGTACATGAGCAACTGTGAAAGCAAAATTCAAAATGTTATGTGAAGTGACCATTTCATTGTTGAAACCATGACCCAATAGACATTTTCTCTTTTGAAACTTCGTACATTATCCATATATGTTCTCAAATGGAAGGAATACACAGGATTTAGGCTGAATTTTTTTTTCAGTATTTTGTGTTCCACCAGATTTATCTGAAGATCTCCTGTCCTGCATCCACTGGCCAATGCAGAAGGCCACACATAGGAGAACCAACATGAGAAGTTCACTTCTACAGCCTGATTATATCATCATGAGAATATAATTTTCCTTTCATCATCAAAGATTTTTACATCAGATTAACCAGCTGTCTTGCTTTCCCATGTTTTTCCCTGGTTTTTGTACCTTGAAATGGGTGTGCACTCTTCTCAGCCTTGATCTCCATCTTCCCCCGTATTTCCAAACATATTCATCTGGGAAACATGTAAAGATCTTATTCGGGGCTTGTTTCATTGTTTTCAAATATCTGCCCTTGAAATTCAACTTCCACCACTGTCTCTCATATCCAAAGCTATGTGCTTGCAGAGGATTTCTGCTGAGAAATTTCACAGAAAGCTCTTATACTGCAGGTGAATGATGCCAGCAAGTCTTGACTGAATAGCTTAGGGAACAGGACTCAGCCAAATGACAGACATGACAAGGGAAAAGCGTATGCTCAAGGATAAGACATGGCAGAGATCATCTGCCAGGCCCTGGCATATTTCATATCCCATTGAAAGTACATCCATGTGTAGTTTGGCAAGCATTTCCATCCACGAATTCTGAGCAGTGAAGCCTTCAGAGAGAATATTGTGGCATACCAGGCCAAGAATATTCATCCTATTTAAATCTTGCCCTACAAGGTCCTCTGTGCCACTGAGGTCTCCATGGCAATGCCCAGCATTGTGACTCAGGTCTCCTACTGCACACTTGTATCCTAGAGCCTAAAGTCCAGCTCACAATGGTGCTCAGCCAATCACAGCCCAGTGTGGTTGCCTGGCAACCACAAGCTTGTGGATTTCTGTGAACTGTTTCAGCCCAACTCTGCAGCTTTCCACCTCATACAACCACAGCCATTCCAATCGTGCAATATTTGATTAGACTCGCTATGTTGCCTCAGAATATTTTTTACAGTTGTAGTGATCAAGAAAATTTGACATATTTTGAGAAGTGGAGGGAAGTAATTGGAAAACATTTTGGTATGTCTGAGGTCTATGGGTTCCAAACTTGACTACCCCAGTCTTTTAAATTTGCAAACCTAGAGCCTAAAATCCACCTCACAGTGATGTTCAGCCAATCTCAGCCCAGTGTGGTTGCCTGGCAACCACAAGCCTGTGGATTTCTGTGAACAGTTTCAGCCCAACTCTGGAGCTTTCCACCTCATACAACCAAAGCCATTCCAATCATGCAATATTTGATTCACCTCTCTAAGTTGCCTCAGAATTTTCTTTGAAGTTGTGGTGATCACGCAAATTTGACATATTTTGACAAGTGGAGGGAAGTAATGGGCTCTGTCTTTAGCTCTGTTGGCGGTCTATGGGGTCCAAACTTGACTAGCCCAGTCTATTCAATTTTCAAACTTAGAAAGCCAAATGTTTCAGGGGAGGAAAGAAAATGCCACAATGATTTGGGTTCTGCCAAGTTTCTGGTGGCTTGGGAAGCAAACCTGCAAACCATACATGCAGTCTCTGCTGGATTACTGCCACCATGGTAGTATCAGTTAGCACTAAATGCCAGCAACCAGAAGATGAGTCCCAAAATGAAAGTGAATCCTTGCAGTGCATGAATATTTGGAGTGCCTGCTTCAACTATCCAGCTTCCTCGGGGTTCACTTGTCTGCATTCGCTATTTCAAGGAGGTCTGCAGCCATTCCAGCATAACCCTGGACATTAAACATGAGGTACTGGCTCAATACCTAAACCAACATAATGCTATATAGCTTATCACCAGCAGGTTTTCCCAGAATTCAAATGTAACATGGTGAAAGGGAAACCCTTAGAAAAGGGATGCAAATGCCCCTTTCCCTAAAAATCCCAGGTATTTTCTCATGGCATGGAATATTTAGAATCCACAACTCATGTAGTGAACCCAGGGACTTGGACCAAGTGTGTCTAGGTTTCTGTTGTCCTCTTTTTGGAAACAGCATCTTATGTAGTTGTTGAAAGAGGCCTTGAGATAAATTCGTAGGCCAAGATGGACTGGAACTCCCAAGGATCCTTCCACCTCAGCCCCCAGATTGCTGGGATTATAGGCATGAGCCACCATGCCAAGCATGTGCACAGAGATTCTTACATAATTTGTGAAATCCCACTACTGGTCTATAGGTAGCTTCTGTGCTTCAGGCTTTAGGAATATGCCTCTCTTTGTTTTGGCTCCCCTTGTTCAGGTGTCCATTTCTATTGGGATAAGCTCCAAGGCCCCAGGCAAGGGGGTGGCTGCCCTTCCTCTGGTGTGTCCTTGGATGATTACAGCCCAGGTGAACAGGGTTCAAATATATTGGATCCTGTGCATTTGAAGAGAAAATGAGTAAAGATTCATGAGTTAATGTGGACATGCCAGGGAATTGAGGGCCCATGACAGAGACAAAACTTCAGGCCATGGGCTGAAGGCTGAGGTTTCTGTACCTCGAGCTTCTTGAATAGTGGGCCTGCTGAGCAATTGTGTGCTCTCAAATGTAATTTTCTGGGTTTTATTTTAATTTATTTTGTTTTTTTGCTTTGGTTTTTTACATGGAAGGAACAGTACCATGGTTTGAAGAAGTTGGAGTGTCTTACCTAAGAGAAATTTGAAAAAAGGGACAATTCAGCAGCCAAGAATTTCTCAAATGCCCTTGTCGTTTTGAAAAAAAGTGACATAAAGTTGAGCGCGTCATGTCCATGTCTCTTTCCAAAAGATTTTACCTCCTATTTCATAGGAATTACTGTTTCTTTGAAAGTTCAACCTGCACTGAAATAAAGATAATCCCTCCTTTCCTTATTCTGCTTGAAACCACATCCTTTGTTAGTTGTATTTTCTTACCCAGAAACACTTGGAGATGACTACAGCAAGAGTTTCCCATTGGTGGAATTTCCACGGAGACACATGAAGTAATACTGCACAACTTCAAGTGAAGTGCACTGTCCCTTGACAATGGCAAGTCTGGGCAAACCTCTAGTAACTGAAAACCTTAGAAAGTCTGAAAGTGAGTGAATGAAAATGGGCCTCTCCACATTTGGACAGGGCCTCTCCTGAAGCACACATTTGTGGAAAAAGTAATTATGAGAGACGAATGAACTCCCAAAACGGAATGGAAATTTTCTTGTTTAGGCCTGGAACGCTATGGCCTGGAGCCCTGTGGTTGTAACTGGATGAGCAAAGTGTGAGCAGAGATCAAAGTAAAACGCACACCATTTAGGGAACTCGATATTTAACCAGGCGTCCAGAGTAGTGGCAAACTGTACTTGGGTCAATTTGCTCAAATCCTGTCTTCACACGAAGTAAATTCGAGCACGACCAGTGACTAAAGGAGGACACATTTCAAAGGACTTGTACAAAGTCCAACACTGAATTTAGCCCAACACTGAATTTAGATGAAAAGTAGCAGAGTCTGTTTGTATTTCAAGTTTTAATAGCAGAAACTTATAACATGTAATAGCTGTTACATGAATAACTTCAGAGCTTTGGAGAGGTCTAAATCACTATGAGTGAGGGCTTCCCTGAGTCACAAAGTTAAAAATAGTAAAAGAAACAATTTGAAAAACAAATCAACCAATAAAATACAATCACTAAGTCCAAAGCGTTTCACTGGTTTTAAAACCACTTATAGAATGCACAACCATTGAAGAGGATTACTCTGCATTCTGCTTTACTCAGGCCCGGTACATGAGCAACTGTGAAAGCAAAATTCAAAATGTCATGTGAAGTGACCATTTCATTGTTCAAACCATGACCCAGTAGACATTTTCTCTTTTGAAACTTCATACATTATCCATATATGTTCTCAAATGGAAGGAATACACAGGATTTAGTCTGAATTTTTTTTCAGTATTTTGTGTTCCACCAGATTTATCTGAAGATCTCCTGTCCTGCATCCACTGCCCAAAGCTGAAGGCCACACATAGGAGAACCAACATGAGAAGTTCACTTCTGCAGCCTGATTATATCATCATGAGAATATAATTTTCCTTTCATCATCAAAGATTTTTACATCAGATTAACCAGCTCTCTTGCTTTCCCATGTTTTTCCCTGGTTTTTGTACCTTGAAATGGGTGTGCACTCTTCTCAGCCTTGATCTCCATCTTCCCCCATATTTCCAAACATATTCATCTGGGAAACATGTAAAGATCTTATTCAGGGCTTGTTTCATTGTTTTCAAATATCTGCCCTTGAAATTCAACTTCCACCACTGTCTCTCATATCCAAAGCTATGTGCTTGCAGAGGATTTCTGCTGAGAAATTTCACAGAAAGCTCTTTTACTGCAGGTGACTGATGCCAGCAAGTCTTGACTGAATAGCTTAGGGAACAGGACTCAGCCAAATGACAGACATGACAAGGGAAAAGCGTAGGCTCAAGGATAAGACATGGCAGAGATCATCTGCCAGGCCCTGGCATATTTCATATCCCATTGAAAGTACATCCATGTGTAGTTTGGCAAGTATTTCCATCCACGAATTCTGAGCAGTGAAGCCTTCAGAGAGAATATTGTGGCATACCAGGCCAAGAATATTCATCCTATTTAAATCTTGCCCTACAAGGTCCTCTGTGCCACTGAGGTCTCCATGGCAACGCCCAGCATTGTGACTCAGGTCTCCTACTGCACACTTGTATCCTAGAGCCTAAAGTCCAGCTCACAATGGTGCTCAGCCAATCACAGCCCAGTGTGGTTGCCTGGCAACCACAAGCTTGTGGATTTCTGTGAACTGTTTCAGCCCAACTCTGCAGCTTTCCACCTCATACAACCACAGCCATTCCAATCGTGCAATATTTGATTAGACTCGCTATGTTGCCTCAGAATTTTTTTTACAGTTGTAGTGATCAAGAAAATTTGACATATTTTGAGAAGTGGAGGGAAGTAATTGGAAAATATTTTGGTATGTCTGAGGTCTATGGGTTCCAAACTTGACTACCCCAGTCTTTTAAATTTGCAAACCTAGAGCCTAAAATCCAACTCAAAGTGATGTTCAGCCAATCTCAGCCCAGTGTGGTTGCCTGGCAACCACAAGCCTGTGGATTTCTGTGAACAGTTTCATCCCAACTCTGGAGCTTTCTACCTCATACAACCAAAGCCATTCCAATCATGCAATATTTGATTCACCTCTCTAAGTTGCCTCAGAATTTTCTTTGAAGTTGTGGTGATCACTCAAATTTGACATATTTTGACAAGTGGAGGGAAGTAATGGGCTCTGTCTTTAGCTCTGTTGGCGGTCTATGGGGTCCAAACTTGACTAGCCCAGTCTATTCAATTTTCAAACTTAGAAAGCCAAATGTTTCAGGGGAGGAAAGAAAATGCCACAATGATTTGGGTTCTGCCAAGTTTCTGGTGGCTTGGGAAGCAAACCTGCAAACCATACATGCAGTCTCTGCTGGATTACTGCCACCATGGTAGTATCAGTTAGCACTAAATGCCAGCAACCAGAAGATGAGTCCCAAAATGAAAGTGAATCCTTGCAGTGCATGAATATTTGGAGTGCCTGCTTCAACTATCCAGCTTCCTCGGGGTTCACTTGTCTGCATTCGCTATTTAAAGGAGGTCTGCAGCGATTCCAGCATAACCCTGGACATTAAACATGAGGTACTGGCTCAATACCTAAACCAACATAATGCTATATAGCTTATCACCAGCAGGTTTTCCCAAAATTCAAATGTAACATTGTGAAAGGGAAACCCTTAGAAAAGGGATGCAAATGCCCCTTTCCTAAAAATCCCAGGTATTTTCTCATGGCATGGAATATTTAGAATCCACAACTCATGTAGTGAACCCAGGGACCTAGACCAAGTGTGTCTAGGTTTCTGTTGTCCTCTTTTTGGAAACAGCATCTTATGTAGTTGTTGAAAGAGGCCTTGAGATAAATTCGTAGGCCAAGATGGACTGGAACTCCCAAGGATCCTTCCACCTCAGCCCCCAGATTGCTGGGATTATAGGCATGAGCCACCATGCCAAGCATGTGCACAGAGATTCTTACATAATTTGTGAAATCCCACTACTGGTCTATAGGTAGCTTCTGTGCTTCAGGCTTTAGGAATATGCCTCTCTTTGTTTTGGCTCCCCTTGTTCAGGTGTCCATTTCTATTGGGATAAGCTCCAAGGCCCCAGGCAAGGGGGTGGCTGCCCTTCCTCTGGTGTGTCCTTGGATGATTACAGCCCAGGTGAACAGGGTTCAAATATATTGGATCCTGTGCATTTGAAGAGAAAATGAGTAAAGATTCATGAGTTAATGTGGACATGCCAGGGAATTGAGGGCCCATGACAGAGACAAAACTTCAGGCCATGGGCTGAAGGCTGAGGTTTCTGTACCTCGAGCTTCTTGAATAGTGGGCCTGCTGAGCAATTGTGTGCTCTCAAATGTAATTTTCTGGGTTTTATTTTAATTTATTTTGTTTTTTTGCTTTGGTTTTTTACATGGAAGGAACAGTACCATGGTTTGAAGAAGTTGGAGTGTCTTACCTAAGAGAAATTTGAAAATAGGGACAATTCAGCAGCCAAGAATTTCTCAAATGCCCTTGTCGTTTTAAAAAAAAGTGACATAAAGTTGAGCGCGTCATGTCCATGTCTCTTTACAAAAGATTTTACCTCCTATTTCATAGGAATTACTGTTTCTTTGAAAGTTCAACCTGCACTGAAATAAAGATAATCCCTCCTTTCCTTATTCTGCTTGAAACCACATCCTTGGTTAGTTGTATTTTCTTACCCAGAAACACTTGGAGATGACTACAGCAAGAGTTTCCCATTGGTGGAATTTCCACGGAGACACATGAAGTAATACTGCACAACTTCAAGTGAAGTGCACTGTCCCTTGACAATGGCAAGTCTGGGCAAACCTCTAGTAACTGAAAACCTTAGAAAGTCTGAAAGTGAGTGAATGAAAATGGGCCTCTCCACATTTGGACAGAGCCTCTCCTGAAGCACACATTTGTGGAAAAAGTAATTATGAGAGACGAATGAACTCCCAAAACGGAATGGAAATTTTCTTGTTTAGGCCTGGAACGCTATGGCCTGGAGCCCTGTGGTTGTAACTGGATGAGCAAAGTGTGAGCAGAGATCAAAGTAAAACGCACACCATTTAGGGAACTCGATATTTAACCAGGCGTCCAGAGTAGTGGCAAACTGTACTTGGGTCAATTTGCTCAAATCCTGTCTTCACACGAAGTAAATTCCAGCACGACCAGTGACTAAAGGAGGACACATTTCAAAGGACTTGTACAAAGTCCAACACTGAATTTAGCCCAACACTGAATTTAGATGAAAAGTAGCAGAGTCTGTTTGTATTTCAAGTTTTAATAGCAGAAACTTATAACATGTAATAGCTGTTACATGAATAACTTCAGAGCTTTGGAGAGGTCTAAATCACTATGAGTGAGGGCTTCCCTGAGTCACAAAGTTAAAAATAGTAAAAGAAACAATTTGAAAAACCAATCAACCAATAAAATACAATCACTAAGTCCAAAGGGTTTCACTGGTTTTAAAACCACTTATAGAATGCACAACCATTGAAGAGGCTTACTCTGCATTCTGCTTTACTCAGGCCCGGTACATGAGCAACTGTGAAAGCAAAATTCAAAATGTTATGTGAAGTGACCATTTCATTGTTGAAACCATGACCCAATAGACATTTTCTCTTTTGAAACTTCGTACATTATCCATATATGTTCTCAAATGGAAGGAATACACAGGATTTAGGCTGAATTTTTTTTTCAGTATTTTGTGTTCCACCAGATTTATCTGAAGATCTCCTGTCCTGCATCCACTGCCCAAAGCAGAAGGCCACATTTAGGAGAACCAACATGAGAAGTTCACTTCTATAGCCTCATTATATCATAATGAGAATATAATTTTCCTTTCATCATCAAAGTTTTTTACGTCAGATTAACCAGCTCTCTTGCTTTCCCATGTTTTTCCCTGGTTTTTGTACCTTGAAATGGGTGTGCACTCTTCTCAGCCTTGATCTCCATCTTCCCCCGTATTTCCAAACATATTCATCTGGGAAACATGTAAAGATCTTATTCAGGGCTTGTTTCATTGTTTTCAAATATCTGCCCTTGAAATTCAACTTCCACCACTGTCTCTCATATCCAAAGCTATGTGCTTGCAGAGGATTTCTGCTGAGAAATTTCACAGAAAGCTCTTATACTGCAGGTGAATGATGCCAGCAAGTCTTGAAAGAATAGCTTAGGGAACAGGACTCAGCCAAATGACAGACATGACAAGGGAAAAGCGTATGCTCAAGGATAAGACATGGCAGAGATCATCTGCCAGGCCCTGGCATATTTCATATCCCATTGAAAGTACATCCATGTGTAGTTTGGCAAGCATTTCCATCCACGAATTCTGAGCAGTGAAGCTTTCAGAGAGAATATTGTGGCATACCAGGCCAAGAATATTCATCCTATTTAAATCTTGCCCTACAAGGTCCTCTGTGCCACTGAGGTCTCCATGGCAACGCCCAGCATTGTGACTCAGGTCTCCTACTGCACACTTGTATCCTAGAGCCTAAAGTCCAGCTCACAATGGTGCTCAGCCAATCACAGCCCAGTGTGGTTGCCTGGCAACCACAAGCTTGTGGATTTCTGTGAACTGTTTCAGCCCAACTCTGCAGCTTTCCACCTCATACAACCACAGCCATTCCAATCGTGCAATATTTGATTAGCCTCGCTATGTTGCCTCAGAATTTTTTTTACAGTTGTAGTGATCAAGAAAATTTGACATATTTTGAGAAGTGGAGGGAAGTAATTGGAAAACATTTTGGTATGTCTGAGGTCTATGGGTTCCAAACTTGACTACCCCAGTCTTTTAAATTTGCAAACCTAGAGCCTAAAATCCACCTCACAGTGATGTTCAGCCAATCTCAGCCCAGTGTGGTTGCCTGGCAACCACAAGCCTGTGGATTTCTGTGAACAGTTTCAGCCCAACTCTGGAGCTTTCCACCTCATACAACCAAAGCCATTCCAATCATGCAGTATTTGATTCACCTCTCTAAGTTGCCTCAGAATTTTCTTTGAAGTTGTGGTGATCACGCAAATTTGACATATTTTGACAAGTGGAGGGAAGTAATTGGCTCTGTCTTTAGCTCTGTTGGTGGTATATGGGGTCCAAACTTGACTAGCCCAGTCTATTCAATTTTCAAACTTAGAAAGCCAAATGTTTCAGGGGAGGAAAGAAAATGCCACAATGATTTGGGTTCTGCCAAGTTTCTGGTGGCTTGGGAAGCAAACCTGCAAACCATACATGCAGTCTCTGCTGGATTACTGCCACCATGGTAGTATCAGTTAGCACTAAATGCCAGCAACCAGAAGATGAGTCCCAAAATGAAAGTGAATCCTTGCAGTGCATGAATATTTGGAGTGCCTGCTTCAACTATCCAGCTTCCTCGGGGTTCACTTGTCTGCAATCGCTATTTCAAGGAGGTCTGCAGCCATTCCAGCATAACCCTGGACATTAAACATGAGGTACTGGCTCAATACCTAAACCAACATAATGCTAGATAGCTTATCACCAGCAGGTTTTCCCAGAATTCAAATGTAACATGGTGAAAGGGAAACCCTTAGAAAAGGGACGCAAATGCCCCTTTCCCTAAAAATCCCAGGTATTTTCTCATGGCATGGAATATTTAGAATCCACAACTCATGTAGTGAACCCAGGGACCTAGACCAAGTGTGTCTAGGTTTCTGTTGTCCTCTTTTTGGAAACAGCATCTTATGTAGTTGTTGAAAGAGGCCTTGAGATAAATTCGTAGGCCAAGATGGACTGGAACTCCCAAGGATCCTTCCACCTCAGCCCCCAGATTGCTGGGATTATCAGGCATGAGCGACCATGCCAAGCATGTGCACAGAGATTCTTACATAATTTGTGAAATCCCACTACTGGTCTATAGGTAGCTTCTGTGCTTCAGGCTTTAGGAATATGCCTCTCTTTGTTTTGGCTCCCCTTGTTCAGGTGTCCATTTCTATTGTGATAAGCTCCAAGGCCCCAGGCAAGGGGGTGGCTGCCCTTCCTCTGGTGTGTCCTTGGATGATTACAGCCCAGGTGAACAGGGTTCAAATATATTGGATCCTGTGCATTTGAAGAGGAAATGAGTAAAGATTCATGAGTTAGTGTGGACATGCCAGGGAATAGAGGGCCCATGATAGAGACAAAACTTCAGGCCATGGGCTGAAGGCTGAGGCTTCTGTACCTCTAGCTTCTTGAATAGTGGGCCTGCTGAGCAATTGTGTGCTCTCAAATGTAATTTGATGGTTTTTGTTTTAATTTATTTTGTTCATTTGCTTTGATTTTTTACATGGAAGGAACAGTACCATGGTTTGAAGAAGTTGGAGTGTCTTACCTAAGAGAAATTTGCAAAAAGGGACAATTCAGCAGCCACAATTTCTCAAATGCCCTTGTCGTTTTAAAAAAAAGTGACATAAAGTTGAGCGCGTCATGTCCATGTCTCTTTACAAAAGATTGTACCTCCTATGTCATAGGAATTACTGTTTCTTTGAAAGGTCAACCTGCACTGAAATAAAGATAATCCCTCCTTTCCTTATTCTGCTTGAAACCACATCCTTTGTTAGTTATATTTTCTTACCCAGAAACACTTGGAGATGACTACAGCAAGAGTTTCCCATTGGTGGAATTTCCACGGAGACACAAGAAGTAATACTGCAAAACTTCAAGTGAAGTGCACTGTCACTTGACAATGGCAAGTCTGGGCAAACCTCTAGTAACTGAAAATCTTAGAAAGTCTGAAAGTGAGTGAATGAAAATGGGCCTCTCCACATTTGGACAGGGCCTCTCCTGAAGCACACATTTGTGGAAAAAGTAATTATGAGAGAGGAATGAACTCGCAAAACGGAATGGAAATTTTCTTGTTTGGGCCTGGAACGCTATGGCCTGGAGCCCTGTGGTTCTAACTGGATGAGCAAAGTGTGAGCAGAGATCAAAGTAAAATGCACACCATTTAGGAAACTCGATATTTAACCAGGCGTCCAGAGTAGTGACAAACTGTACTTGGGTCAATTTGCTCAAATCCTGTCTTCACACGAAGTAAATTCCAGCACGACCAGTGACTAAAGGAGGACACATTTCAAAGGACTTGTAAAAAGTCCAACACTGAATTTAGCCCAACACTGAATTTAGATGAAAAGTAGCAGAGTCTGCTTGTATTTCAAGTTTTAATAGCAGAAACTTATAACATGTAATAGCTGTTACATGAATAACTTCAGAGCTTTTGGAGAGGTCTAACTCACTATGAGTGAGGGCTTCCCTGAGTCACAAAGTTAAAAATTGTAAAAGAAACAATTTGAAAAAGCAATCAACCAATAAAATACAAACACTAAGTCCAAAGGGTTTCACTGGTTTTAAAACCACTTATGGAATGCACAACTATTGAAGAGGCTTACTCTGCATTCTGCTTTACTCAGGCCCGGTACATGAGCAACTGTGAAAGCAAAATTCAAAATGTTATGTGAAGTGACCATTTCATTGTTGAAACCATGACCCAATAGACATTTTCTCTTTTGAAACTTCGTACATTATCCATATATGTTCTCAAATGGAAGGAATACACAGGATTTAGGCTGAATTTTTTTTTCAGTATTTTGTGTTCCACCAGATTTATCTGAAGATCTCCTGTCCTGCATCCACTGGCCAATGCAGAAGGCCACACATAGGAGAACCAACATGAGAAGTTCACTTCTACAGCCTGATTATATCATCATGAGAATATAATTTTCCTTTCATCATCAAAGATTTTTACATCAGATTAACCAGCTGTCTTGCTTTCCCATGTTTTTCCCTGGTTTTTGTACCTTGAAATGGGTGTGCACTCTTCTCAGCCTTGATCTCCATCTTCCCCCGTATTTCCAAACATATTCATCTGGGAAACATGTAAAGATCTTATTCGGGGCTTGTTTCATTGTTTTCAAATATCTGCCCTTGAAATTCAACTTCCACCACTGTCTCTCATATCCAAAGCTATGTGCTTGCAGAGGATTTCTGCTGAGAAATTTCACAGAAAGCTCTTATACTGCAGGTGAATGATGCCAGCAAGTCTTGACTGAATAGCTTAGGGAACAGGACTCAGCCAAATGACAGACATGACAAGGGAAAAGCGTATGCTCAAGGATAAGACATGGCAGAGATCATCTGCCAGGCCCTGGCATATTTCATATCCCATTGAAAGTACATCCATGTGTAGTTTGGCAAGCATTTCCATCCACGAATTCTGAGCAGTGAAGCCTTCAGAGAGAATATTGTGGCATACCAGGCCAAGAATATTCATCCTATTTAAATCTTGCCCTACAAGGTCCTCTGTGCCACTGAGGTCTCCATGGCAATGCCCAGCATTGTGACTCAGGTCTCCTACTGCACACTTGTATCCTAGAGCCTAAAGTCCAGCTCACAATGGTGCTCAGCCAATCACAGCCCAGTGTGGTTGCCTGGCAACCACAAGCTTGTGGATTTCTGTGAACTGTTTCAGCCCAACTCTGCAGCTTTCCACCTCATACAACCACAGCCATTCCAATCGTGCAATATTTGATTAGACTCGCTATGTTGCCTCAGAATATTTTTTACAGTTGTAGTGATCAAGAAAATTTGACATATTTTGAGAAGTGGAGGGAAGTAATTGGAAAACATTTTGGTATGTCTGAGGTCTATGGGTTCCAAACTTGACTACCCCAGTCTTTTAAATTTGCAAACCTAGAGCCTAAAATCCACCTCACAGTGATGTTCAGCCAATCTCAGCCCAGTGTGGTTGCCTGGCAACCACAAGCCTGTGGATTTCTGTGAACAGTTTCAGCCCAACTCTGGAGCTTTCCACCTCATACAACCAAAGCCATTCCAATCATGCAATATTTGATTCACCTCTCTAAGTTGCCTCAGAATTTTCTTTGAAGTTGTGGTGATCACGCAAATTTGACATATTTTGACAAGTGGAGGGAAGTAATGGGCTCTGTCTTTAGCTCTGTTGGCGGTCTATGGGGTCCAAACTTGACTAGCCCAGTCTATTCAATTTTCAAACTTAGAAAGCCAAATGTTTCAGGGGAGGAAAGAAAATGCCACAATGATTTGGGTTCTGCCAAGTTTCTGGTGGCTTGGGAAGCAAACCTGCAAACCATACATGCAGTCTCTGCTGGATTACTGCCACCATGGTAGTATCAGTTAGCACTAAATGCCAGCAACCAGAAGATGAGTCCCAAAATGAAAGTGAATCCTTGCAGTGCATGAATATTTGGAGTGCCTGCTTCAACTATCCAGCTTCCTCGGGGTTCACTTGTCTGCATTCGCTATTTCAAGGAGGTCTGCAGCCATTCCAGCATAACCCTGGACATTAAACATGAGGTACTGGCTCAATACCTAAACCAACATAATGCTATATAGCTTATCACCAGCAGGTTTTCCCAGAATTCAAATGTAACATGGTGAAAGGGAAACCCTTAGAAAAGGGATGCAAATGCCCCTTTCCCTAAAAATCCCAGGTATTTTCTCATGGCATGGAATATTTAGAATCCACAACTCATGTAGTGAACCCAGGGACTTGGACCAAGTGTGTCTAGGTTTCTGTTGTCCTCTTTTTGGAAACAGCATCTTATGTAGTTGTTGAAAGAGGCCTTGAGATAAATTCGTAGGCCAAGATGGACTGGAACTCCCAAGGATCCTTCCACCTCAGCCCCCAGATTGCTGGGATTATAGGCATGAGCCACCATGCCAAGCATGTGCACAGAGATTCTTACATAATTTGTGAAATCCCACTACTGGTCTATAGGTAGCTTCTGTGCTTCAGGCTTTAGGAATATGCCTCTCTTTGTTTTGGCTCCCCTTGTTCAGGTGTCCATTTCTATTGGGATAAGCTCCAAGGCCCCAGGCAAGGGGGTGGCTGCCCTTCCTCTGGTGTGTCCTTGGATGATTACAGCCCAGGTGAACAGGGTTCAAATATATTGGATCCTGTGCATTTGAAGAGAAAATGAGTAAAGATTCATGAGTTAATGTGGACATGCCAGGGAATTGAGGGCCCATGACAGAGACAAAACTTCAGGCCATGGGCTGAAGGCTGAGGTTTCTGTACCTCGAGCTTCTTGAATAGTGGGCCTGCTGAGCAATTGTGTGCTCTCAAATGTAATTTTCTGGGTTTTGTTTTAATTTATTTTGTTTTTTTGCTTTGGTTTTTTACATGGAAGGAACAGTACCATGGTTTGAAGAAGTTGGAGTGTCTTACCTAAGAGAAATTTGAAAAAAGGGACAATTCAGCAGCCAAGAATTTCTCAAATGCCCTTGTCGTTTTAAAAAAAAGTGACATAAAGTTGAGCGCGTCATGTCCATGTCTCTTTACAAAAGATTTTACCTCCTATTTCATAGGAATTACTGTTTCTTTGAAAGTTCAACCTGCACTGAAATAAAGATAATCCCTCCTTTCCTTATTCTGCTTGAAACCACATCCTTTGTTAGTTGTATTTTCTTACCCAGAAACACTTGGAGATGACTACAGCAAGAGTTTCCCATTGGTGGAATTTCCACGGAGACACATGAAGTAATACTGCACAACTTCAAGTGAAGTGCACTGTCCCTTGACAATGGCAAGTCTGGGCAAACCTCTAGTAACTGAAAACCTTAGAAAGTCTGAAAGTGAGTGAATGAAAATGGGCCTCTCCACATTTGGACAGGGCCTCTCCTGAAGCACACATTTGTGGAAAAAGTAATTATGAGAGACGAATGAACTCCCAAAACGGAATGGAAATTTTCTTGTTTAGGCCTGGAACGCTATGGCCTGGAGCCCTGTGGTTGTAACTGGATGAGCAAAGTGTGAGCAGAGATCAAAGTAAAACGCACACCATTTAGGGAACTCGATATTTAACCAGGCGTCCAGAGTAGTGGCAAACTGTACTTGGGTCAATTTGCTCAAATCCTGTCTTCACACGAAGTAAATTCCAGCACGACCAGTGACTAAAGGAGGACACATTTCAAAGTACTTGTACAAAGTCCAACACTGAATTTAGCCCAACACTGAATTTAGATGAAAAGTAGCAGAGTCTGTTTGTATTTCAAGTTTTAATAGCAGAAACTTATAACATGTAATAGCTGTTACATGAATAACTTCAGAGCTTTCGAGAGGTCTAAATCACTATGAGTGAGGGCTTCCCTGAGTCACAAAGTTAAAAATAGTAAAAGAAACAATTTGAAAAACCAATCAACCAATAAAATACAATCACTAAGTCCAAAGCGTTTCACTGGTTTTAAAACCACTTATAGAATGCACAACCATTGAAGAGGATTACTCTGCATTCTGCTTTACTCAGGCCCGGTACATGAGCAACTGTGAAAGCAAAATTCAAAATGTCATGTGAAGTGACCATTTCATTGTTCAAACCATGACCCAGTAGACATTTTCTCTTTTGAAACTTCATACATTATCCATATATGTTCTCAAATGGAAGGAATACACAGGATTTAGTCTGAATTTTTTTTCAGTATTTTGTGTTCCACCAGATTTATCTGAAGATCTCCTGTCCTGCATCCACTGCCCAAAGCTGAAGGCCACACATAGGAGAACCAACATGAGAAGTTCACTTCTGCAGCCTGATTATATCATCATGAGAATATAATTTTCCTTTCATCATCAAAGATTTTTACATCAGATTAACCAGCTCTCTTGCTTTCCCATGTTTTTCCCTGGTTTTTGTACCTTGAAATGGGTGTGCACTCTTCTCAGCCTTGATCTCCATCTTCCCCCATATTTCCAAACATATTCATCTGGGAAACATGTAAAGATCTTATTCAGGGCTTGTTTCATTGTTTTCAAATATCTGCCCTTGAAATTCAACTTCCACCACTGTCTCTCATATCCAAAGCTATGTGCTTGCAGAGGATTTCTGCTGAGAAATTTCACAGAAAGCTCTTTTACTGCAGGTGAATGATGCCAGCAAGTCTTGACTGAATAGCTTAGGGAACAGGACTCAGCCAAATGACAGACATGACAAGGGAAAAGCGTAGGCTCAAGGATAAGACATGGCAGAGATCATCTGCCAGGCCCTGGCATATTTCATATCCCATTGAAAGTACATCCATGTGTAGTTTGGCAAGTATTTCCATCCACGAATTCTGAGCAGTGAAGCCTTCAGAGAGAATATTGTGGCATTACCAGGCCAAGAATATTCATCCTATTTAAATCTTGCCCTACAAGGTCCTCTGTGCCACTGAGGTCTCCATGGCAACGCCCAGCATTGTGACTCAGGTCTCCTACTGCACACTTGTATCCTAGAGCCTAAAGTCCAGCTCACAATGGTGCTCAGCCAATCACAGCCCAGTGTGGTTGCCTGGCAACCACAAGCTTGTGGATTTCTGTGAACTGTTTCAGCCCAACTCTGCAGCTTTCCACCTCATACAACCACAGCCATTCCAATCGTGCAATATTTGATTAGACTCGCTATGTTGCCTCAGAATTTTTTTTACAGTTGTAGTGATCAAGAAAATTTGACATATTTTGAGAAGTGGAGGGAAGTAATTGGAAAATATTTTGGTATGTCTGAGGTCTATGGGTTCCAAACTTGACTACCCCAGTCTTTTAAATTTGCAAACCTAGAGCCTAAAATCCAACTCAAAGTGATGTTCAGCCAATCTCAGCCCAGTGTGGTTGCCTGGCAACCACAAGCCTGTGGATTTCTGTGAACAGTTTCATCCCAACTCTGGAGCTTTCTACCTCATACAACCAAAGCCATTCCAATCATGCAATATTTGATTCACCTCTCTAAGTTGCCTCAGAATTTTCTTTGAAGTTGTGGTGATCACTCAAATTTGACATATTTTGACAAGTGGAGGGAAGTAATGGGCTCTGTCTTTAGCTCTGTTGGCGGTCTATGGGGTCCAAACTTGACTAGCCCAGTCTATTCAATTTTCAAACTTAGAAAGCCAAATGTTTCAGGGGAGGAAAGAAAATGCCACAATGATTTGGGTTCTGCCAAGTTTCTGGTGGCTTGGGAAGCAAACCTGCAAACCATACATGCAGTCTCTCCTGGATTACTGCCACCATGGTAGTATCAGTTAGCACTAAATGCCAGCAACCAGAAGATGAGTCCCAAAATGAAAGTGAATCCTTGCAGTGCATGAATATTTGGAGTGCCTGCTTCAACTATCCAGCTTCCTCGGGGTTCACTTGTCTGCATTCGCTATTTAAAGGAGGTCTGCAGCGATTCCAGCATAACCCTGGACATTAAACATGAGGTACTGGCTCAATACCTAAACCAACATAATGCTATATAGCTTATCACCAGCAGGTTTTCCCAAAATTCAAATGTAACATTGTGAAAGGGAAACCCTTAGAAAAGGGATGCAAATGCCCCTTTCCTAAAAATCCCAGGTATTTTCTCATGGCATGGAATATTTAGAATCCACAACTCATGTAGTGAACCCAGGGACCTAGACCAAGTGTGTCTAGGTTTCTGTTGTCCTCTTTTTGGAAACAGCATCTTATGTAGTTGTTGAAAGAGGCCTTGAGATAAATTCGTAGGCCAAGATGGACTGGAACTCCCAAGGATCCTTCCACCTCAGCCCCCAGATTGCTGGGATTATAGGCATGAGCCACCATGCCAAGCATGTGCACAGAGATTCTTACATAATTTGTGAAATCCCACTACTGGTCTATAGGTAGCTTCTGTGCTTCAGGCTTTAGGAATATGCCTCTCTTTGTTTTGGCTCCCCTTGTTCAGGTGTCCATTTCTATTGGGATAAGCTCCAAGGCCCCAGGCAAGGGGGTGGCTGCCCTTCCTCTGGTGTGTCCTTGGATGATTACAGCCCAGGTGAACAGGGTTCAAATATATTGGATCCTGTGCATTTGAAGAGAAAATGAGTAAAGATTCATGAGTTAATGTGGACATGCCAGGGAATTGAGGGCCCATGACAGAGACAAAACTTCAGGCCATGGGCTGAAGGCTGAGGTTTCTGTACCTCGAGCTTCTTGAATAGTGGGCCTGCTGAGCAATTGTGTGCTCTCAAATGTAATTTTCTGGGTTTTGTTTTAATTTATTTTGTTTTTTTGCTTTGGTTTTTTACATGGAAGGAACAGTACCATGGTTTGAAGAAGTTGGAGTGTCTTACCTAAGAGAAATTTGAAAAAAGGGACAATTCAGCAGCCAAGAATTTCTCAAATGCCCTTGTCGTTTTAAAAAAAAGTGACATAAAGTTGAGCGCGTCATGTCCATGTCTCTTTACAAAAGATTTTACCTCCTATTTCATAGGAATTACTGTTTCTTTGAAAGTTCAACCTGCACTGAAATAAAGATAATCCCTCCTTTCCTTATTCTGCTTGAAACCACATCCTTTGTTAGTTGTATTTTCTTACCCAGAAACACTTGGAGATGACTACAGCAAGAGTTTCCCATTGGTGGAATTTCCACGGAGACACATGAAGTAATACTGCACAACTTCAAGTGAAGTGCACTGTCCCTTGACAATGGCAAGTCTGGGCAAACCTCTAGTAACTGAAAACCTTAGAAAGTCTGAAAGTGAGTGAATGAAAATGGGCCTCTCCACATTTGGACAGGGCCTCTCCTGAAGCACACATTTGTGGAAAAAGTAATTATGAGAGACGAATGAACTCCCAAAACGGAATGGAAATTTTCTTGTTTAGGCCTGGAACGCTATGGCCTGGAGCCCTGTGGTTGTAACTGGATGAGCAAAGTGTGAGCAGAGATCAAAGTAAAACGCACACCATTTAGGGAACTCGATATTTAACCAGGCGTCCAGAGTAGTGGCAAACTGTACTTGGGTCAATTTGCTCAAATCCTGTCTTCACACGAAGTAAATTCCAGCACGACCAGTGACTAAAGGAGGACACATTTCAAAGGACTTGTACAAAGTCCAACACTGAATTTAGCCCAACACTGAATTTAGATGAAAAGTAGCAGAGTCTGTTTGTATTTCAAGTTTTAATAGCAGAAACTTATAACATGTAATAGCTGTTACATGAATAACTTCAGAGCTTTGGAGAGGTCTAAATCACTATGAGTGAGGGCTTCCCTGAGTCACAAAGTTAAAAATAGTAAAAGAAACAATTTGAAAAACAAATCAACCAATAAAATACAATCACTAAGTCCAAAGCGTTTCACTGGTTTTAAAACCACTTATAGAATGCACAACCATTGAAGAGGATTACTCTGCATTCTGCTTTACTCAGGCCCGGTACATGAGCAACTGTGAAAGCAAAATTCAAAATGTCATGTGAAGTGACCATTTCATTGTTCAAACCATGACCCAGTAGACATTTTCTCTTTTGAAACTTCATACATTATCCATATATGTTCTCAAATGGAAGGAATACACAGGATTTAGTCTGAATTTTTTTTCAGTATTTTGTGTTCCACCAGATTTATCTGAAGATCTCCTGTCCTGCATCCACTGCCCAAAGCTGAAGGCCACACATAGGAGAACCAACATGAGAAGTTCACTTCTGCAGCCTGATTATATCATCATGAGAATATAATTTTCCTTTCATCATCAAAGATTTTTACATCAGATTAACCAGCTCTCTTGCTTTCCCATGTTTTTCCCTGGTTTTTGTACCTTGAAATGGGTGTGCACTCTTCTCAGCCTTGATCTCCATCTTCCCCCATATTTCCAAACATATTCATCTGGGAAACATGTAAAGATCTTATTCAGGGCTTGTTTCATTGTTTTCAAATATCTGCCCTTGAAATTCAACTTCCACCACTGTCTCTCATATCCAAAGCTATGTGCTTGCAGAGGATTTCTGCTGAGAAATTTCACAGAAAGCTCTTTTACTGCAGGTGAATGATGCCAGCAAGTCTTGACTGAATAGCTTAGGGAACAGGACTCAGCCAAATGACAGACATGACAAGGGAAAAGCGTAGGCTCAAGGATAAGACATGGCAGAGATCATCTGCCAGGCCCTGGCATATTTCATATCCCATTGAAAGTACATCCATGTGTAGTTTGGCAAGTATTTCCATCCACGAATTCTGAGCAGTGAAGCCTTCAGAGAGAATATTGTGGCATACCAGGCCAAGAATATTCATCCTATTTAAATCTTGCCCTACAAGGTCCTCTGTGCCACTGAGGTCTCCATGGCAACGCCCAGCATTGTGACTCAGGTCTCCTACTGCACACTTGTATCCTAGAGCCTAAAGTCCAGCTCACAATGGTGCTCAGCCAATCACAGCCCAGTGTGGTTGCCTGGCAACCACAAGCTTGTGGATTTCTGTGAACTGTTTCAGCCCAACTCTGCAGCTTTCCACCTCATACAACCACAGCCATTCCAATCGTGCAATATTTGATTAGACTCGCTATGTTGCCTCAGAATTTTTTTTACAGTTGTAGTGATCAAGAAAATTTGACATATTTTGAGAAGTGGAGGGAAGTAATTGGAAAATATTTTGGTATGTCTGAGGTCTATGGGTTCCAAACTTGACTACCCCAGTCTTTTAAATTTGCAAACCTAGAGCCTAAAATCCAACTCAAAGTGATGTTCAGCCAATCTCAGCCCAGTGTGGTTGCCTGGCAACCACAAGCCTGTGGATTTCTGTGAACAGTTTCATCCCAACACTGGAGCTTTCTACCTCATACAACCAAAGCCATTCCAATCATGCAATATTTGATTCACCTCTCTAAGTTGCCTCAGAATTTTCTTTGAAGTTGTGGTGATCACTCAAATTTGACATATTTTGACAAGTGGAGGGAAGTAATGGGCTCTGTCTTTAGCTCTGTTGGCGGTCTATGGGGTCCAAACTTGACTAGCCCAGTCTATTCAATTTTCAAACTTAGAAAGCCAAATGTTTCAGGGGAGGAAAGAAAATGCCACAATGATTTGGGTTCTGCCAAGTTTCTGGTGGCTTGGGAAGCAAACCTGCAAACCATACATGCAGTCTCTGCTGGATTACTGCCACCATGGTAGTATCAGTTAGCACTAAATGCCAGCAACCAGAAGATGAGTCCCAAAATGAAAGTGAATCCTTGCAGTGCATGAATATTTGGAGTGCCTGCTTCAACTATCCAGCTTCCTCGGGGTTCACTTGTCTGCATTCGCTATTTCAAGGAGGTCTGCAGCCATTCCAGCATAACCCTGGACATTAAACATGAGGTACTGGCTCAATACCTAAACCAACATAATGCTATATAGCTTATCACCAGCAGGTTTTCCCAGAATTCAAATGTAACATGGTGAAAGGGAAACCCTTAGAAAAGGGATGCAAATGCCCCTTTCCCTAAAAATCCCAGGTATTTTCTCATGGCATGGAATATTTAGAATCCACAACTCATGTAGTGAACCCAGGGACTTGGACCAAGTGTGTCTAGGTTTCTGTTGTCCTCTTTTTGGAAACAGCATCTTATGTAGTTGTTGAAAGAGGCCTTGAGATAAATTCGTAGGCCAAGATGGACTGGAACTCCCAAGGATCCTTCCACCTCAGCCCCCAGATTGCTGGGATTATAGGCATGAGCCACCATGCCAAGCATGTGCACAGAGATTCTTACATAATTTGTGAAATCCCACTACTGGTCTATAGGTAGCTTCTGTGCTTCAGGCTTTAGGAATATGCCTCTCTTTGTTTTGGCTCCCCTTGTTCAGGTGTCCATTTCTATTGGGATAAGCTCCAAGGCCCCAGGCAAGGGGGTGGCTGCCCTTCCTCTGGTGTGTCCTTGGATGATTACAGCCCAGGTGAACAGGGTTCAAATATATTGGATCCTGTGCATTTGAAGAGAAAATGAGTAAAGATTCATGAGTTAATGTGGACATGCCAGGGAATTGAGGGCCCATGACAGAGACAAAACTTCAGGCCATGGGCTGAAGGCTGAGGTTTCTGTACCTCGAGCTTCTTGAATAGTGGGCCTGCTGAGCAATTGTGTGCTCTCAAATGTAATTTTCTGGGTTTTGTTTTAATTTATTTTGTTTTTTTGCTTTGGTTTTTTACATGGAAGGAACAGTACCATGGTTTGAAGAAGTTGGAGTGTCTTACCTAAGAGAAATTTGAAAAAAGGGACAATTCAGCAGCCAAGAATTTCTCAAATGCCCTTGTCATTTTAAAAAAAAGTGACATAAAGTTGAGCGCGTCATGTCCATGTCTCTTTACAAAAGATTTTACCTCCTATTTCATAGGAATTACTGTTTCTTTGAAAGTTCAACCTGCACTGAAATAAAGATAATCCCTCCTTTCCTTATTCTGCTTGAAACCACATCCTTTGTTAGTTGTATTTTCTTACCCAGAAACACTTGGGGATGACTACAGCAAGAGTTTCCCATTGGTGGAATTTCCACGGAGACACATGAAGTAATACTGCACAACTTCAAGTGAAGTGCACTGTCCCTTGACAATGGCAAGTCTGGGCAAACCTCTAGTAACTGAAAACCTTAGAAAGTCTGAAAGTGAGTGAATGAAAATGGGCCTCTCCACATTTGGACAGGGCCTCTCCTGAAGCACACATTTGTGGAAAAAGTAATTATGAGAGACGAATGAACTCCCAAAACGGAATGGAAATTTTCTTGTTTAGGCCTGGAACGCTATGGCCTGGAGCCCTGTGGTTGTAACTGGATGAGCAAAGTGTGAGCAGAGATCAAAGTAAAACGCACACCATTTAGGGAACTCGATATTTAACCAGGCGTCCAGAGTAGTGGCAAACTGTACTTGGGTCAATTTGCTCAAATCCTGTCTTCACACGAAGTAAATTCCAGCACGACCAGTGACTAAAGGAGGACACATTTCAAAGTACTTGTACAAAGTCCAACACTGAATTTAGCCCAACACTGAATTTAGATGAAAAGTAGCAGAGTCTGTTTGTATTTCAAGTTTTAATAGCAGAAACTTATAACATGTAATAGCTGTTACATGAATAACTTCAGAGCTTTCGAGAGGTCTAAATCACTATGAGTGAGGGCTTCCCTGAGTCACAAAGTTAAAAATAGTAAAAGAAACAATTTGAAAAACCAATCAACCAATAAAATACAATCACTAAGTCCAAAGCGTTTCACTGGTTTTAAAACCACTTATAGAATGCACAACCATTGAAGAGGCTTACTCTGCATTCTGCTTTACTCAGGCCCGGTACATGAGCAACTGTGAAAGCAAAATTCAAAATGTCATGTGAAGTGACCATTTCATTGTTCAAACCATGACCCAGTAGACATTTTCTCTTTTGAAACTTCATACATTATCCATATATGTTCTCAAATGGAAGGAATACACAGGATTTAGTCTGAATTTTTTTTCAGTATTTTGTGTTCCACCAGATTTATCTGAAGATCTCCTGTCCTGCATCCACTGCCCAAAGCTGAAGGCCACACATAGGAGAACCAACATGAGAAGTTCACTTCTGCAGCCTGATTATATCATCATGAGAATATAATTTTCCTTTCATCATCAAAGATTTTTACATCAGATTAACCAGCTCTCTTGCTTTCCCATGTTTTTCCCTGGTTTTTGTACCTTGAAATGGGTGTGCACTCTTCTCAGCCTTGATCTCCATCTTCCCCCATATTTCCAAACATATTCATCTGGGAAACATGTAAAGATCTTATTCAGGGCTTGTTTCATTGTTTTCAAATATCTGCCCTTGAAATTCAACTTCCACCACTGTCTCTCATATCCAAAGCTATGTGCTTGCAGAGGATTTCTGCTGAGAAATTTCACAGAAAGCTCTTTTACTGCAGGTGAATGATGCCAGCAAGTCTTGACTGAATAGCTTAGGGAACAGGACTCAGCCAAATGACAGACATGACAAGGGAAAAGCGTAGGCTCAAGGATAAGACATGGCAGAGATCATCTGCCAGGCCCTGGCATATTTCATATCCCATTGAAAGTACATCCATGTGTAGTTTGGCAAGTATTTCCATCCACGAATTCTGAGCAGTGAAGCCTTCAGAGAGAATATTGTGGCATTACCAGGCCAAGAATATTCATCCTATTTAAATCTTGCCCTACAAGGTCCTCTGTGCCACTGAGGTCTCCATGGCAACGCCCAGCATTGTGACTCAGGTCTCCTACTGCACACTTGTATCCTAGAGCCTAAAGTCCAGCTCACAATGGTGCTCAGCCAATCACAGCCCAGTGTGGTTGCCTGGCAACCACAAGCTTGTGGATTTCTGTGAACTGTTTCAGCCCAACTCTGCAGCTTTCCACCTCATACAACCACAGCCATTCCAATCGTGCAATATTTGATTAGACTCGCTATGTTGCCTCAGAATTTTTTTTACAGTTGTAGTGATCAAGAAAATTTGACATATTTTGAGAAGTGGAGGGAAGTAATTGGAAAATATTTTGGTATGTCTGAGGTCTATGGGTTCCAAACTTGACTACCCCAGTCTTTTAAATTTGCAAACCTAGAGCCTAAAATCCAACTCAAAGTGATGTTCAGCCAATCTCAGCCCAGTGTGGTTGCCTGGCAACCACAAGCCTGTGGATTTCTGTGAACAGTTTCATCCCAACTCTGGAGCTTTCTACCTCATACAACCAAAGCCATTCCAATCATGCAATATTTGATTCACCTCTCTAAGTTGCCTCAGAATTTTCTTTGAAGTTGTGGTGATCACTCAAATTTGACATATTTTGACAAGTGGAGGGAAGTAATGGGCTCTGTCTTTAGCTCTGTTGGCGGTCTATGGGGTCCAAACTTGACTAGCCCAGTCTATTCAATTTTCAAACTTAGAAAGCCAAATGTTTCAGGGGAGGAAAGAAAATGCCACAATGATTTGGGTTCTGCCAAGTTTCTGGTGGCTTGGGAAGCAAACCTGCAAACCATACATGCAGTCTCTGCTGGATTACTGCCACCATGGTAGTATCAGTTAGCACTAAATGCCAGCAACCAGAAGATGAGTCCCAAAATGAAAGTGAATCCTTGCAGTGCATGAATATTTGGAGTGCCTGCTTCAACTATCCAGCTTCCTCGGGGTTCACTTGTCTGCATTCGCTATTTAAAGGAGGTCTGCAGCGATTCCAGCATAACCCTGGACATTAAACATGAGGTACTGGCTCAATACCTAAACCAACATAATGCTATATAGCTTATCACCAGCAGGTTTTCCCAAAATTCAAATGTAACATTGTGAAAGGGAAACCCTTAGAAAAGGGATGCAAATGCCCCTTTCCTAAAAATCCCAGGTATTTTCTCATGGCATGGAATATTTAGAATCCACAACTCATGTAGTGAACCCAGGGACCTAGACCAAGTGTGTCTAGGTTTCTGTTGTCCTCTTTTTGGAAACAGCATCTTATGTAGTTGTTGAAAGAGGCCTTGAGATAAATTCGTAGGCCAAGATGGACTGGAACTCCCAAGGATCCTTCCACCTCAGCCCCCAGATTGCTGGGATTATAGGCATGAGCCACCATGCCAAGCATGTGCACAGAGATTCTTACATAATTTGTGAAATCCCACTACTGGTCTATAGGTAGCTTCTGTGCTTCAGGCTTTAGGAATATGCCTCTCTTTGTTTTGGCTCCCCTTGTTCAGGTGTCCATTTCTATTGGGATAAGCTCCAAGGCCCCAGGCAAGGGGGTGGCTGCCCTTCCTCTGGTGTGTCCTTGGATGATTACAGCCCAGGTGAACAGGGTTCAAATATATTGGATCCTGTGCATTTGAAGAGAAAATGAGTAAAGATTCATGAGTTAATGTGGACATGCCAGGGAATTGAGGGCCCATGACAGAGACAAAACTTCAGGCCATGGGCTGAAGGCTGAGGTTTCTGTACCTCGAGCTTCTTGAATAGTGGGCCTGCTGAGCAATTGTGTGCTCTCAAATGTAATTTTCTGGGTTTTATTTTAATTTATTTTGTTTTTTTGCTTTGGTTTTTTACATGGAAGGAACAGTACCATGGTTTGAAGAAGTTGGAGTGTCTTACCTAAGAGAAATTTGAAAATAGGGACAATTCAGCAGCCAAGAATTTCTCAAATGCCCTTGTCGTTTTAAAAAAAAGTGACATAAAGTTGAGCGCGTCATGTCCATGTCTCTTTACAAAAGATTTTACCTCCTATTTCATAGGAATTACTGTTTCTTTGAAAGTTCAACCTGCACTGAAATAAAGATAATCCCTCCTTTCCTTATTCTGCTTGAAACCACATCCTTGGTTAGTTGTATTTTCTTACCCAGAAACACTTGGAGATGACTACAGCAAGAGTTTCCCATTGGTGGAATTTCCACGGAGACACATGAAGTAATACTGCACAACTTCAAGTGAAGTGCACTGTCCCTTGACAATGGCAAGTCTGGGCAAACCTCTAGTAACTGAAAACCTTAGAAAGTCTGAAAGTGAGTGAATGAAAATGGGCCTCTCCACATTTGGACAGAGCCTCTCCTGAAGCACACATTTGTGGAAAAAGTAATTATGAGAGACGAATGAACTCCCAAAACGGAATGGAAATTTTCTTGTTTAGGCCTGGAACGCTATGGCCTGGAGCCCTGTGGTTGTAACTGGATGAGCAAAGTGTGAGCAGAGATCAAAGTAAAACGCACACCATTTAGGGAACTCGATATTTAACCAGGCGTCCAGAGTAGTGGCAAACTGTACTTGGGTCAATTTGCTCAAATCCTGTCTTCACACGAAGTAAATTCCAGCACGACCAGTGACTAAAGGAGGACACATTTCAAAGGACTTGTACAAAGTCCAACACTGAATTTAGCCCAACACTGAATTTAGATGAAAAGTAGCAGAGTCTGTTTGTATTTCAAGTTTTAATAGCAGAAACTTATAACATGTAATAGCTGTTACATGAATAACTTCAGAGCTTTGGAGAGGTCTAAATCACTATGAGTGAGGGCTTCCCTGAGTCACAAAGTTAAAAATAGTAAAAGAAACAATTTGAAAAACCAATCAACCAATAAAATACAATCACTAAGTCCAAAGGGTTTCACTGGTTTTAAAACCACTTATAGAATGCACAACCATTGAAGAGGCTTACTCTGCATTCTGCTTTACTCAGGCCCGGTACATGAGCAACTGTGAAAGCAAAATTCAAAATGTCATGTGAAGTGACCATTTCATTGTTCAAACCATGACCCAGTAGACATTTTCTCTTTTGAAACTTCGTACATTATCCATATATGTTCTCAAATGGAAGGAATACACAGGATTTAGTCTGAATTTTTTTTCAGTATTTTGTGTTCCACCAGATTTATCTGAAGATCTCCTGTCCTGCATCCACTGCCCAAAGCTGAAGGCCACACATAGGAGAACCAACATGAGAAGTTCACTTCTGCAGCCTGATTATATCATCATGAGAATATAATTTTCCTTTCATCATCAAAGATTTTTACATCAGATTAACCAGCTCTCTTGCTTTCCCATGTTTTTCCCTGGTTTTTGTACCTTGAAATGGGTGTGCACTCTTCTCAGCCTTGATCTCCATCTTCCCCCATATTTCCAAACATATTCATCTGGGAAACATGTAAAGATCTTATTCAGGTCTTGTTTCATTGTTTTCAAATATCTGCCCTTGAAATTCAACTTCCACCACTGTCTCTCATAACCAAAGCTATGTGCTTGCAGAGGATTTCTGCTGAGAAATTTCACAGAAAGCTCTTATACTGCAGGTGAATGATGCCAGCAAGTCTTGACTGAATAGCTTAGGGAACAGGACTCAGCCAAATGACAGACATGACAAGGGAAAAGCGTAGGCTCAAGGATAAGACATGGCAGAGATCATCTGCCAGGCCCTGGCATATTTCATATCCCATTGAAAGTACATCCATGTGTAGTTTGGCAAGTATTTCCATCCACGAATTCTGAGCAGTGAAGCCTTCAGAGAGAATATTGTGGCATACCAGGCCAAGAATATTCATCCTATTTAAATCTTGTCCTACAAGGTCCTCTGTGCCACTGAGGTCTCCATGGCAACGCCCAGCATTGTGACTCAGGTCTCCTACTGCACACTTGTATCCTAGAGCCTAAAGTCCAGCTCACAATGGTGCTCAGCCAATCACAGCCCAGTGTGGTTGCCTGGCAACCACAAGCTTGTGGATTTCTGTGAACTGTTTCAGCCCAACTCTGCAGCTTTCCACCTCATACAAACACAGCCATTCCAATCGTGCAATATTTGATTAGACTCGCTATGTTGCCTCAGAATATTTTTTACAGTTGTAGTGATCAAGAAAATTTGACATATTTTGAGAAGTGGAGGGAAGTAATTGGAAAACATTTTGGTATGTCTGAGGTCTATGGGTTCCAAACTTGACTACCCCAGTCTTTTAAATTTGCAAACATAGAGCCTAAAATCCACCTCACAGTGATGTTCAGCCAATCTCAGCCCAGTGTGGTTGCCTGGCAACCACAAGCCTGTGGATTTGTGTGAACAGTTTCATCCCAAATCTGGAGCTTTCTACCTCATACAACCAAAGCCATTCCAATCATGCAGTATTTGATTCACCTCTCTAAGTTGTCTCAGAATTTTCTTTGAAGTTGTGGTGATCACGCAAATTTGACATATTTTGACAAGTGGAGGGAAGTAATGGGCTCTGTCTTTAGCTCTGTTGGTGGTCTATGGGGTCCAAACTTGACTAGCCCAGTCTATTCAATTTTCAAACTTAGAAAGCCAAATGTTTCAGGGGAGGAAAGAAAATGCCACAATGATTTGGGTTCTGCCAAGTTTCTGGTGGCTTGGGAAGCAAACCTGCAAACCATACATGCAGTCTCTGCTGGATTACTGCCACCATGGTAGTATCAGTTAGCACTAAATGCCAGCAACCAGAAGATGAGTCCCAAAATGAAAGTGAATCCTTGCAGTGCATGAATATTTGGAGTGCCTGCTTCAACTATCCAGCTTCCTCTGGGTTCACTTGTCTGCATTCGCTATTTCAAGGAGGTCTGCAGCGATTCCAGCATAACCCTGGACATTAAACATGAGGTACTGGCTCAATACCTAAACCAACATAATGCTATATAGCTTATCACCAGCAGGTTTTCCCAGAATTCAAATGTAACATTGTGAAAGGGAAACCCTTAGAAAAGGGATGCAAATGCCCCTTTCCTAAAAATCCCAGGTATTTTCTCATGGCATGGAATATTTAGAATCCACAACTCATGTAGTGAACCCAGGGACCTAGACCAAGTGTGTCTAGGTTTCTGTTGTCCTCTTTTTGGAAACAGCATCTTATGTAGTTGTTGAAAGAGGCCTTGAGATAAATTCGTAGGCCAAGATGGACTGGAACTCCCAAGGATCCTTCCACCTCAGCCCCCAGATTGCTGGGATTATAGGCATGAGCCACCATGCCAAGCATGTGCACAGAGATTCTTACATAATTTGTGAAATCCCACTACTGGTCTATAGGTAGCTTCTGTGCTTCAGGCTTTAGGAATATGCCTCTCTTTGTTTTGGCTCCCCTTGTTCAGGTGTCCATTTCTATTGGGATAAGCTCCAAGGCCCCAGGCAAGGGGGTGGCTGCCCTTCCTCTGGTGTGTCCTTGGATGATTACAGCCCAGGTGAACAGGGTTCAAATATATTGGATCCTGTGCATTTGAAGAGAAAATGAGTAAAGATTCATGAGTTAATGTGGACATGCCAGGGAATTGAGGGCCCATGACAGAGACAAAACTTCAGGCCATGGGCTGAAGGCTGAGGTTTCTGTACCTCGAGCTTCTTGAATAGTGGGCCTGCTGAGCAATTGTGTGCTCTCAAATGTAATTTTCTGGGTTTTGTTTTAATTTATTTTGTTTTTTTGCTTTGGTTTTTTACATGGAAGGAACAGTACCATGGTTTGAAGAAGTTGGAGTGTCTTACCTAAGAGAAATTTGAAAAAAGGGACAATTCAGCAGCCAAGAATTTCTCAAATGCCCTTGTCGTTTTAAAAAAAAGTGACATAAAGTTGAGCGCGTCATGTCCATGTCTCTTTACAAAAGATTTTACCTCCTATTTCATAGGAATTACTGTTTCTTTGAAAGTTCAACCTGCACTGAAATAAAGATAATCCCTCCTTTCCTTATTCTGCTTGAAACCACATCCTTTGTTAGTTGTATTTTCTTACCCAGAAACACTTGGAGATGACTACAGCAAGAGTTTCCCATTGGTGGAATTTCCACGGAGACACATGAAGTAATACTGCACAACTTCAAGTGAAGTGCACTGTCCCTTGACAATGGCAAGTCTGGGCAAACCTCTAGTAACTGAAAACCTTAGAAAGTCTGAAAGTGAGTGAATGAAAATGGGCCTCTCCACATTTGGACAGGGCCTCTCCTGAAGCACACATTTGTGGAAAAAGTAATTATGAGAGACGAATGAACTCCCAAAACGGAATGGAAATTTTCTTGTTTAGGCCTGGAACGCTATGGCCTGGAGCCCTGTGGTTGTAACTGGATGAGCAAAGTGTGAGCAGAGATCAAAGTAAAACGCACACCATTTAGGGAACTCGATATTTAACCAGGCGTCCAGAGTAGTGGCAAACTGTACTTGGGTCAATTTGCTCAAATCCTGTCTTCACACGAAGTAAATTCCAGCACGACCAGTGACTAAAGGAGGACACATTTCAAAGGACTTGTACAAAGTCCAACACTGAATTTAGCCCAACACTGAATTTAGATGAAAAGTAGCAGAGTCTGTTTGTATTTCAAGTTTTAATAGCAGAAACTTATAACATGTAATAGCTGTTACATGAATAACTTCAGAGCTTTGGAGAGGTCTAAATCACTATGAGTGAGGGCTTCCCTGAGTCACAAAGTTAAAAATAGTAAAAGAAACAATTTGAAAAACCAATCAACCAATAAAATACAATCACTAAGTCCAAAGGGTTTCACTGGTTTTAAAACCACTTATAGAATGCACAACCATTGAAGAGGCTTACTCTGCATTCTGCTTTACTCAGGCCCGGTACATGAGCAACTGTGAAAGCAAAATTCAAAATGTCATGTGAAGTGACCATTTCATTGTTCAAACCATGACCCAGTAGACATTTTCTCTTTTGAAACTTCGTACATTATCCATATATGTTCTCAAATGGAAGGAATACACAGGATTTAGTCTGAATTTTTTTTCAGTATTTTGTGTTCCTCCAGATTTATCTGAAGATCTCCTGTCCTGCATCCACTGCCCAAAGCTGAAGGCCACACATAGGAGAACCAACATGAGAAGTTCACTTCTACAGCCTGATTATATCATCATGAGAATATAATTTTCCTTTCATCATCAAAGATTTTTACATCAGATTAACCAGCTCTCTTGCTTTCCCATGTTTTTCCCTGGTTTTTGTACCTTGAAATGGGTGTGCACTCTTCTCAGACTTGATCACCATCTTCCCCCATATTTCCAAACATATTCATCTGGGAAACATGTAAAGATCTTATTCAGGGCTTGTTTCATTGTTTTCAAATATCTGCCCTTGAAATTCAACTTCCACCACTGTCTCTCATATCCAAAGCTATGTGCTTGCAGAGGATTTCTGCTGAGAAATTTCACAGAAAGCTCTTTTACTGCAGGTGAATGATGCCAGCAAGTCTTGACTGAATAGCTTAGGGAACAGGACTCAGCCAAATGACAGACATGACAAGGGAAAAGCGTAGGCTGAAGGATAAGACATGGCAGAGATCATCTGCCAGGCCCTGGCATATTTCATATCCCATTGAAAGTACATCCATGTGTAGTTTGGCAAGTATTTCCATCCACGAATTCTGAGCAGTGAAGCCTTCAGAGAGAATATTGTGGCATACCAGGCCAAGAATATTCATCCTATTTAAATCTTGCCCTACAAGGTCCTCTGTGCCACTGAGGTCTCCATGGCAACGCCCAGCATTGTGACTCAGGTCTCCTACTGCACACTTGTATCCTAGAGCCTAAAGTCCAGCTCACAATGGTGCTCAGCCAATCACAGCCCAGTGTGGTTGCCTGGCAACCACAAGCTTGTGGATTTCTGTGAACTGTTTCAGCCCAACTCTGCAGCTTTCCACCTCATACAACCACAGCCATTCCAATCGTGCAATATTTGATTAGACTCGCTATGTTGCCTCAGAATTTTTTTTACAGTTGTAGTGATCAAGAAAATTTGACATATTTTGAGAAGTGGAGGGAAGTAATTGGAAAATATTTTGGTATGTCTGAGGTCTATGGGTTCCAAACTTGACTACCCCAGTCTTTTAAATTTGCAAACCTAGAGCCTAAAATCCAACTCAAAGTGATGTTCAGCCAATCTCAGCCCAGTGTGGTTGCCTGGCAACCACAAGCCTGTGGATTTCTGTGAACAGTTTCATCCCAACTCTGGAGCTTTCTACCTCATACAACCAAAGCCATTCCAATCATGCAATATTTGATTCACCTCTCTAAGTTGCCTCAGAATTTTCTTTGAAGTTGTGGTGATCACTCAAATTTGACATATTTTGACAAGTGGAGGGAAGTAATGGGCTCTGTCTTTAGCTCTGTTGGCGGTCTATGGGGTCCAAACTTGACTAGCCCAGTCTATTCAATTTTCAAACTTAGAAAGCCAAATGTTTCAGGGGAGGAAAGAAAATGCCACAATGATTTGGGTTCTGCCAAGTTTCTGGTGGCTTGGGAAGCAAACCTGCAAACCATACATGCAGTCTCTGCTGGATTACTGCCACCATGGTAGTATCAGTTAGCACTAAATGCCAGCAACCAGAAGATGAGTCCCAAAATGAAAGTGAATCCTTGCAGTGCATGAATATTTGGAGTGCCTGCTTCAACTATCCAGCTTCCTCGGGGTTCACTTGTCTGCATTCGCTATTTAAAGGAGGTCTGCAGCGATTCCAGCATAACCCTGGACATTAAACATGAGGTACTGGCTCAATACCTAAACCAACATAATGCTATATAGCTTATCACCAGCAGGTTTTCCCAAAATTCAAATGTAACATTGTGAAAGGGAAACCCTTAGAAAAGGGATGCAAATGCCCCTTTCCTAAAAATCCCAGGTATTTTCTCATGGCATGGAATATTTAGAATCCACAACTCATGTAGTGAACCCAGGGACCTAGACCAAGTGTGTCTAGGTTTCTGTTGTCCTCTTTTTGGAAACAGCATCTTATGTAGTTGTTGAAAGAGGCCTTGAGATAAATTCGTAGGCCAAGATGGACTGGAACTCCCAAGGATCCTTCCACCTCAGCCCCCAGATTGCTGGGATTATAGGCATGAGCCACCATGCCAAGCATGTGCACAGAGATTCTTACATAATTTGTGAAATCCCACTACTGGTCTATAGGTAGCTTCTGTGCTTCAGGCTTTAGGAATATGCCTCTCTTTGTTTTGGCTCCCCTTGTTCAGGTGTCCATTTCTATTGGGATAAGCTCCAAGGCCCCAGGCAAGGGGGTGGCTGCCCTTCCTCTGGTGTGTCCTTGGATGATTACAGCCCAGGTGAACAGGGTTCAAATATATTGGATCCTGTGCATTTGAAGAGAAAATGAGTAAAGATTCATGAGTTAATGTGGACATGCCAGGGAATTGAGGGCCCATGACAGAGACAAAACTTCAGGCCATGGGCTGAAGGCTGAGGTTTCTGTACCTCGAGCTTCTTGAATAGTGGGCCTGCTGAGCAATTGTGTGCTCTCAAATGTAATTTTCTGGGTTTTATTTTAATTTATTTTGTTTTTTTGCTTTGGTTTTTTACATGGAAGGAACAGTACCATGGTTTGAAGAAGTTGGAGTGTCTTACCTAAGAGAAATTTGAAAATAGGGACAATTCAGCAGCCAAGAATTTCTCAAATGCCCTTGTCGTTTTAAAAAAAAGTGACATAAAGTTGAGCGCGTCATGTCCATGTCTCTTTACAAAAGATTTTACCTCCTATTTCATAGGAATTACTGTTTCTTTGAAAGTTCAACCTGCACTGAAATAAAGATAATCCCTCCTTTCCTTATTCTGCTTGAAACCACATCCTTGGTTAGTTGTATTTTCTTACCCAGAAACACTTGGAGATGACTACAGCAAGAGTTTCCCATTGGTGGAATTTCCACGGAGACACATGAAGTAATACTGCACAACTTCAAGTGAAGTGCACTGTCCCTTGACAATGGCAAGTCTGGGCAAACCTCTAGTAACTGAAAACCTTAGAAAGTCTGAAAGTGAGTGAATGAAAATGGGCCTCTCCACATTTGGACAGAGCCTCTCCTGAAGCACACATTTGTGGAAAAAGTAATTATGAGAGACGAATGAACTCCCAAAACGGAATGGAAATTTTCTTGTTTAGGCCTGGAACGCTATGGCCTGGAGCCCTGTGGTTGTAACTGGATGAGCAAAGTGTGAGCAGAGATCAAAGTAAAACGCACACCATTTAGGGAACTCGATATTTAACCAGGCGTCCAGAGTAGTGGCAAACTGTACTTGGGTCAATTTGCTCAAATCCTGTCTTCACACGAAGTAAATTCCAGCACGACCAGTGACTAAAGGAGGACACATTTCAAAGGACTTGTACAAAGTCCAACACTGAATTTAGCCCAACACTGAATTTAGATGAAAAGTAGCAGAGTCTGTTTGTATTTCAAGTTTTAATAGCAGAAACTTATAACATGTAATAGCTGTTACATGAATAACTTCAGAGCTTTGGAGAGGTCTAAATCACTATGAGTGAGGGCTTCCCTGAGTCACAAAGTTAAAAATAGTAAAAGAAACAATTTGAAAAACCAATCAACCAATAAAATACAATCACTAAGTCCAAAGGGTTTCACTGGTTTTAAAACCACTTATAGAATGCACAACCATTGAAGAGGCTTACTCTGCATTCTGCTTTACTCAGGCCCGGTACATGAGCAACTGTGAAAGCAAAATTCAAAATGTCATGTGAAGTGACCATTTCATTGTTCAAACCATGACCCAGTAGACATTTTCTCTTTTGAAACTTCGTACATTATCCATATATGTTCTCAAATGGAAGGAATACACAGGATTTAGTCTGAATTTTTTTTCAGTATTTTGTGTTCCTCCAGATTTATCTGAAGATCTCCTGTCCTGCATCCACTGCCCAAAGCTGAAGGCCACACATAGGAGAACCAACATGAGAAGTTCACTTCTACAGCCTGATTATATCATCATGAGAATATAATTTTCCTTTCATCATCAAAGATTTTTACATCAGATTAACCAGCTCTCTTGCTTTCCCATGTTTTTCCCTGGTTTTTGTACCTTGAAATGGGTGTGCACTCTTCTCAGACTTGATCTCCATCTTCCCCCATATTTCCAAACATATTCATCTGGGAAACATGTAAAGATCTTATTCAGGGCTTGTTTCATTGTTTTCAAATATCTGCCCTTGAAATTCAACTTCCACCACTGTCTCTCATATCCAAAGCTATGTGCTTGCAGAGGATTTCTGCTGAGAAATTTCACAGAAAGCTCTTATACTGCAGGTGAATGATGCCAGCAAGTCTTGACTGAATAGCTTAGGGAACAGGACTCAGCCAAATGACAGACATGACAAGGGAAAAGCGTAGGCTCAAGGATAAGACATGGCAGAGATCATCTGCCAGGCCCTGGCATATTTCATATCCCATTGAAAGTACATCCATGTGTAGTTTGGCAAGTATTTCCATCCACGAATTCTGAGCAGTGAAGCCTTCAGAGAGAATATTGTGGCATACCAGGCCAAGAATATTCATCCTATTTAAATCTTGCCCTACAAGGTCCTCTGTGCCACTGAGGTCTCCATGGCAACGCCCAGCATTGTGACTCAGGTCTCCTACTGCACACTTGTATCCTAGAGCCTAAAGTCCAGCTCACAATGGTGCTCAGCCAATCACAGCCCAGTGTGGTTGCCTGGCAACCACAAGCTTGTGGATTTCTGTGAACTGTTTCAGCCCAACTCTGCAGCTTTCCACCTCATACAAACACAGCCATTCCAATCGTGCAATATTTGATTAGACTCGCTATGTTGCCTCAGAATATTTTTTACAGTTGTAGTGATCAAGAAAATTTGACATATTTTGAGAAGTGGAGGGAAGTAATTGGAAAACATTTTGGTATGTCTGAGGTCTATGGGTTCCAAACTTGACTACCCCAGTCTTTTAAATTTGCAAACATAGAGCCTAAAATCCACCTCACAGTGATGTTCAGCCAATCTCAGCCCAGTGTGGTTGCCTGGCAACCACAAGCCTGTGGATTTCTGTGAACAGTTTCATCCCAAATCTGGAGCTTTCTACCTCATACAACCAAAGCCATTCCAATCATGCAGTATTTGATTCACCTCTCTAAGTTGTCTCAGAATTTTCTTTGAAGTTGTGGTGATCACACAAATTTGACATATTTTGACAAGTGGAGGGAAGTAATGGGCTCTGTCTTTAGCTCTGTTGGTGGTCTATGGGGTCCAAACTTGACTAGCCCAGTCTATTCAATTTTCAAACTTAGAAAGCCAAATGTTTCAGGGGAGGAAAGAAAATGCCACAATGATTTGGGTTCTGCCAAGTTTCGGGTGGCTTGGGAAGCAAACCTGCAAACCATACATGCAGTCTCTGCTGGATTACTGCCACCATGGTAGTATCAGTTAGCACTAAATGCCAGCAACCAGAAGATGAGTCCCAAAATGAAAGTGAATCCTTGCAGTGCATGAATATTTGGAGTGCCTGCTTCAACTATCCAGCTTCCTCGGGGTTCACTTCTCTGCAATCGCTATTTCAAGGAGGTCTGCAGCCTTTCCAGCATAACCCTGGACACTATACATGAGGTACTGGCTCAATACCTAAACCAACATAATGCTAGATAGCTTATCACCAGCAGGTTTTCCCAGAATTCAAATGTAACATTGTGAAAGGGAAACCCTTAGAAAAGGGATGCAAATGCCCCTTTCCTAAAAATCCCAGGTATTTTCTCATGGCATGGAATATTTAGAATCCACAACTCATGTAGTGAACCCAGGGACCTAGACCAAGTGTGTCTAGGTTTCTGTTGTCCTCTTTTTGGAAACAGCATCTTATGTAGTTGTTGAAAGAGGCCTTGAGATAAATTCGTAGGCCAAGATGGACTGGAACTCCCAAGGATCCTTCCACCTCAGCCCCCAGATTGCTGGGATTATAGGCATGAGCCACCATGCCAAGCATGTGCACAGAGATTCTTACATAATTTGTGAAATCCCACTACTGGTCTATAGGTAGCTTCTGTGCTTCAGGCTTTAGGAATATGCCTCTCTTTGTTTTGGCTCCCCTTGTTCAGGTGTCCATTTCTATTGGGATAAGCTCCAAGGCCCCAGGCAAGGGGGTGGCTGCCCTTCCTCTGGTGTGTCCTTGGATGATTACAGCCCAGGTGAACAGGGTTCAAATATATTGGATCCTGTGCATTTGAAGAGAAAATGAGTAAAGATTCATGAGTTAATGTGGACATGCCAGGGAATTGAGGGCCCATGACAGAGACAAAACTTCAGGCCATGGGCTGAAGGCTGAGGTTTCTGTACCTAGAGCTTCTTGAATAGTGGGCCTGCTGAGCAATTGTGTGCTCTCAAATGTAATTTTCTGGGTTTTATTTTAATTTATTTTGTTTTTTTGCTTTGGTTTTTTACATGGAAGGAACAGTACCATGGTTTGAAGAAGTTGGAGTGTCTTACCTAAGAGAAATTTGAAAATAGGGACAATTCAGCAGCCAAGAATTTCTCAAATGCCCTTGTCGTTTTAAAAAAAAGTGACATAAAGTTGAGCGCGTCATGTCCATGTCTCTTTACAAAAGATTTTACCTCCTATTTCATAGGAATTACTGTTTCTTTGAAAGTTCAACCTGCACTGAAATAAAGATAATCCCTCCTTTCCTTATTCTGCTTGAAACCACATCCTTGGTTAGTTGTATTTTCTTACCCAGAAACACTTGGAGATGACTACAGCAAGAGTTTCCCATTGGTGGAATTTCCACGGAGACACATGAAGTAATACTGCACAACTTCAAGTGAAGTGCACTGTCCCTTGACAATGGCAAGTCTGGGCAAACCTCTAGTAACTGAAAACCTTAGAAAGTCTGAAAGTGAGTGAATGAAAATGGGCCTCTCCACATTTGGACAGAGCCTCTCCTGAAGCACACATTTGTGGAAAAAGTAATTATGAGAGACGAATGAACTCCCAAAACGGAATGGAAATTTTCTTGTTTAGGCCTGGAACGCTATGGCCTGGAGCCCTGTGGTTGTAACTGGATGAGCAAAGTGTGAGCAGAGATCAAAGTAAAACGCACACCATTTAGGGAACTCGATATTTAACCAGGCGTCCAGAGTAGTGGCAAACTGTACTTGGGTCAATTTGCTCAAATCCTGTCTTCACACGAAGTAAATTCCAGCACGACCAGTGACTAAAGGAGGACACATTTCAAAGGACTTGTACAAAGTCCAACACTGAATTTAGCCCAACACTGAATTTAGATGAAAAGTAGCAGAGTCTGTTTGTATTTCAAGTTTTAATAGCAGAAACTTATAACATGTAATAGCTGTTACATGAATAACTTCAGAGCTTTGGAGAGGTCTAAATCACTATGAGTGAGGGCTTCCCTGAGTCACAAAGTTAAAAATAGTAAAAGAAACAATTTGAAAAACCAATCAACCAATAAAATACAATCACTAAGTCCAAAGGGTTTCACTGGTTTTAAAACCACTTATAGAATGCACAACCATTGAAGAGGCTTACTCTGCATTCTGCTTTACTCAGGCCCGGTACATGAGCAACTGTGAAAGCAAAATTCAAAATGTCATGTGAAGTGACCATTTCATTGTTCAAACCATGACCCAGTAGACATTTTCTCTTTTGAAACTTCGTACATTATCCATATATGTTCTCAAATGGAAGGAATACACAGGATTTAGTCTGAATTTTTTTTCAGTATTTTGTGTTCCACCAGATTTATCTGAAGATCTCCTGTCCTGCATCCACTGCCCAAAGCTGAAGGCCACACATAGGAGAACCAACATGAGAAGTTCACTTCTACAGCCTGATTATATCATCATGAGAATATAATTTTCCTTTCATCATCAAAGATTTTTACATCAGATTAACCAGCTCTCTTGCTTTCCCATGTTTTTCCCTGGTTTTTGTACCTTGAAATGGGTGTGCACTCTTCTCAGACTTGATCTCCATCTTCCCCCATATTTCCAAACATATTCATCTGGGAAACATGTAAAGATCTTATTCAGGGCTTGTTTCATTGTTTTCAAATATCTGCCCTTGAAATTCAACTTCCACCACTGTCTCTCATATCCAAAGCTATGTGCTTGCAGAGGATTTCTGCTGAGAAATTTCACAGAAAGCTCTTATACTGCAGGTGAATGATGCCAGCAAGTCTTGACTGAATAGCTTAGGGAACAGGACTCAGCCAAATGACAGACATGACAAGGGAAAAGCGTAGGCTCAAGGATAAGACATGGCAGAGATCATCTGCCAGGCCCTGGCATATTTCATATCCCATTGAAAGTACATCCATGTGTAGTTTGGCAAGTATTTCCATCCACGAATTCTGAGCAGTGAAGCCTTCAGAGAGAATATTGTGGCATACCAGGCCAAGAATATTCATCCTATTTAAATCTTGCCCTACAAGGTCCTCTGTGCCACTGAGGTCTCCATGGCAACGCCCAGCATTGTGACTCAGGTCTCCTACTGCACACTTGTATCCTAGAGCCTAAAGTCCAGCTCACAATGGTGCTCAGCCAATCACAGCCCAGTGTGGTTGCCTGGCAACCACAAGCTTGTGGATTTCTGTGAACTGTTTCAGCCCAACTCTGCAGCTTTCCACCTCATACAAACACAGCCATTCCAATCGTGCAATATTTGATTAGACTCGCTATGTTGCCTCAGAATATTTTTTACAGTTGTAGTGATCAAGAAAATTTGACATATTTTGAGAAGTGGAGGGAAGTAATTGGAAAACATTTTGGTATGTCTGAGGTCTATGGGTTCCAAACTTGACTACCCCAGTCTTTTAAATTTGCAAACATAGAGCCTAAAATCCACCTCACAGTGATGTTCAGCCAATCTCAGCCCAGTGTGGTTGCCTGGCAACCACAAGCCTGTGGATTTCTGTGAACAGTTTCATCCCAAATCTGGAGCTTTCTACCTCATACAACCAAAGCCATTCCAATCATGCAGTATTTGATTCACCTCTCTAAGTTGTCTCAGAATTTTCTTTGAAGTTGTGGTGATCACGCAAATTTGACATATTTTGACAAGTGGAGGGAAGTAATGGGCTCTGTCTTTAGCTCTGTTGGTGGTCTATGGGGTCCAAACTTGACTAGCCCAGTCTATTCAATTTTCAAACTTAGAAAGCCAAATGTTTCAGGGGAGGAAAGAAAATGCCACAATGATTTGGGTTCTGCCAAGTTTCGGGTGGCTTGGGAAGCAAACCTGCAAACCATACATGCAGTCTCTGCTGGATTACTGCCACCATGGTAGTATCAGTTAGCACTAAATGCCAGCAACCAGAAGATGAGTCCCAAAATGAAAGTGAATCCTTGCAGTGCATGAATATTTGGAGTGCCTGCTTCAACTATCCAGCTTCCTCGGGGTTCACTTGTCTGCAATCGCTATTTCAAGGAGGTCTGCAGCCTTTCCAGCATAACCCTGGACACTATACATGAGGTACTGGCTCAATACCTAAACCAACATAATGCTAGATAGCTTATCACCAGCAGGTTTTCCCAGAATTCAAATGTAACATTGTGAAAGGGAAACCCTTAGAAAAGGGATGCAAATGCCCCTTTCCTAAAAATCCCAGGTATTTTCTCATGGCATGGAATATTTAGAATCCACAACTCATGTAGTGAACCCAGGGACCTAGACCAACTGTGTCTAGGTTTCTGTTGTCCTCTTTTTGGAAACAGCATCTTATGTAGTTGTTGAAAGAGGCCTTGAGATAAATTCGTAGGCCAAGATGGACTGGAACTCCCAAGGATCCTTCCACCTCAGCCCCCAGATTGCTGGGATTATAGGCATGAGCCACCATGCCAAGCATGTGCACAGAGATTCTTACATAATTTGTGAAATCCCACTACTGGTCTATAGGTAGCTTCTGTGCTTCAGGCTTTAGGAATATGCCTCTCTTTGTTTTGGCTCCCCTTGTTCAGGTGTCCATTTCTATTGGGATAAGCTCCAAGGCCCCAGGCAAGGGGGTGGCTGCCCTTCCTCTGGTGTGTCCTTGGATGATTACAGCCCAGGTGAACAGGGTTCAAATATATTGGATCCTGTGCATTTGAAGAGAAAATGAGTAAAGATTCATGAGTTAATGTGGACATGCCAGGGAATTGAGGGCCCATGACAGAGACAAAACTTCAGGCCATGGGCTGAAGGCTGAGGTTTCTGTACCTAGAGCTTCTTGAATAGTGGGCCTGCTGAGCAATTGTGTGCTCTCAAATGTAATTTTCTGGGTTTTATTTTAATTTATTTTGTTTTTTTGCTTTGGTTTTTTACATGGAAGGAACAGTACCATGGTTTGAAGAAGTTGGAGTGTCTTACCTAAGAGAAATTTGAAAATAGGGACAATTCAGCAGCCAAGAATTTCTCAAATGCCCTTGTCGTTTTAAAAAAAAGTGACATAAAGTTGAGCGCGTCATGTCCATGTCTCTTTACAAAAGATTTTACCTCCTATTTCATAGGAATTACTGTTTCTTTGAAAGTTCAACCTGCACTGAAATAAAGATAATCCCTCCTTTCCTTATTCTGCTTGAAACCACATCCTTGGTTAGTTGTATTTTCTTACCCAGAAACACTTGGAGATGACTACAGCAAGAGTTTCCCATTGGTGGAATTTCCACGGAGACACATGAAGTAATACTGCACAACTTCAAGTGAAGTGCACTGTCCCTTGACAATGGCAAGTCTGGGCAAACCTCTAGTAACTGAAAACCTTAGAAAGTCTGAAAGTGAGTGAATGAAAATGGGCCTCTCCACATTTGGACAGAGCCTCTCCTGAAGCACACATTTGTGGAAAAAGTAATTATGAGAGACGAATGAACTCCCAAAACGGAATGGAAATTTTCTTGTTTAGGCCTGGAACGCTATGGCCTGGAGCCCTGTGGTTGTAACTGGATGAGCAAAGTGTGAGCAGAGATCAAAGTAAAACGCACACCATTTAGGGAACTCGATATTTAACCAGGCGTCCAGAGTAGTGGCAAACTGTACTTGGGTCAATTTGCTCAAATCCTGTCTTCACACGAAGTAAATTCCAGCACGACCAGTGACTAAAGGAGGACACATTTCAAAGGACTTGTACAAAGTCCAACACTGAATTTAGCCCAACACTGAATTTAGATGAAAAGTAGCAGAGTCTGTTTGTATTTCAAGTTTTAATAGCAGAAACTTATAACATGTAATAGCTGTTACATGAATAACTTCAGAGCTTTGGAGAGGTCTAAATCACTATGAGTGAGGGCTTCCCTGAGTCACAAAGTTAAAAATAGTAAAAGAAACAATTTGAAAAACCAATCAACCAATAAAATACAATCACTAAGTCCAAAGGGTTTCACTGGTTTTAAAACCACTTATAGAATGCACAACCATTGAAGAGGCTTACTCTGCATTCTGCTTTACTCAGGCCCGGTACATGAGCAACTGTGAAAGCAAAATTCAAAATGTCATGTGAAGTGACCATTTCATTGTTCAAACCATGACCCAGTAGACATTTTCTCTTTTGAAACTTCGTACATTATCCATATATGTTCTCAAATGGAAGGAATACACAGGATTTAGTCTGAATTTTTTTTCAGTATTTTGTGTTCCACCAGATTTATCTGAAGATCTCCTGTCCTGCATCCACTGCCCAAAGCTGAAGGCCACACATAGGAGAACCAACATGAGAAGTTCACTTCTACAGCCTGATTATATCATCATGAGAATATAATTTTCCTTTCATCATCAAAGATTTTTACATCAGATTAACCAGCTCTCTTGCTTTCCCATGTTTTTCCCTGGTTTTTGTACCTTGAAATGGGTGTGCACTCTTCTCAGACTTGATCTCCATCTTCCCCCATATTTCCAAACATATTCATCTGGGAAACATGTAAAGATCTTATTCAGGGCTTGTTTCATTGTTTTCAAATATCTGCCCTTGAAATTCAACTTCCACCACTGTCTCTCATATCCAAAGCTATGTGCTTGCAGAGGATTTCTGCTGAGAAATTTCACAGAAAGCTCTTATACTGCAGGTGAATGATGCCAGCAAGTCTTGACTGAATAGCTTAGGGAACAGGACTCAGCCAAATGACAGACATGACAAGGGAAAAGCGTAGGCTCAAGGATAAGACATGGCAGAGATCATCTGCCAGGCCCTGGCATATTTCATATCCCATTGAAAGTACATCCATGTGTAGTTTGGCAAGTATTTCCATCCACGAATTCTGAGCAGTGAAGCCTTCAGAGAGAATATTGTGGCATACCAGGCCAAGAATATTCATCCTATTTAAATCTTGCCCTACAAGGTCCTCTGTGCCACTGAGGTCTCCATGGCAACGCCCAGCATTGTGACTCAGGTCTCCTACTGCACACTTGTATCCTAGAGCCTAAAGTCCAGCTCACAATGGTGCTCAGCCAATCACAGCCCAGTGTGGTTGCCTGGCAACCACAAGCTTGTGGATTTCTGTGAACTGTTTCAGCCCAACTCTGCAGCTTTCCACCTCATACAAACACAGCCATTCCAATCGTGCAATATTTGATTAGACTCGCTATGTTGCCTCAGAATATTTTTTACAGTTGTAGTGATCAAGAAAATTTGACATATTTTGAGAAGTGGAGGGAAGTAATTGGAAAACATTTTGGTATGTCTGAGGTCTATGGGTTCCAAACTTGACTACCCCAGTCTTTTAAATTTGCAAACATAGAGCCTAAAATCCACCTCACAGTGATGTTCAGCCAATCTCAGCCCAGTGTGGTTGCCTGGCAACCACAAGCCTGTGGATTTCTGTGAACAGTTTCATCCCAAATCTGGAGCTTTCTACCTCATACAACCAAAGCCATTCCAATCATGCAGTATTTGATTCACCTCTCTAAGTTGTCTCAGAATTTTCTTTGAAGTTGTGGTGATCACGCAAATTTGACATATTTTGACAAGTGGAGGGAAGTAATGGGCTCTGTCTTTAGCTCTGTTGGTGGTCTATGGGGTCCAAACTTGACTAGCCCAGTCTATTCAATTTTCAAACTTAGAAAGCCAAATGTTTCAGGGGAGGAAAGAAAATGCCACAATGATTTGGGTTCTGCCAAGTTTCGGGTGGCTTGGGAAGCAAACCTGCAAACCATACATGCAGTCTCTGCTGGATTACTGCCACCATGGTAGTATCAGTTAGCACTAAATGCCAGCAACCAGAAGATGAGTCCCAAAATGAAAGTGAATCCTTGCAGTGCATGAATATTTGGAGTGCCTGCTTCAACTATCCAGCTTCCTCAGGGTTCACTTGTCTGCAATCGCTATTTCAAGGAGGTCTGCAGCCTTTCCAGCATAACCCTGGACACTATACATGAGGTACTGGCTCAATACCTAAACCAACATAATGCTAGATAGCTTATCACCAGCAGGTTTTCCCAGAATTCAAATGTAACATTGTGAAAGGGAAACCCTTAGAAAAGGGATGCAAATGCCCCTTTCCTAAAAATCCCAGGTATTTTCTCATGGCATGGAATATTTAGAATCCACAACTCATGTAGTGAACCCAGGGACCTAGACCAACTGTGTCTAGGTTTCTGTTGTCCTCTTTTTGGAAACAGCATCTTATGTAGTTGTTGAAAGAGGCCTTGAGATAAATTCGTAGGCCAAGATGGACTGGAACTCCCAAGGATCCTTCCACCTCAGCCCCCAGATTGCTGGGATTATAGGCATGAGCCACCATGCCAAGCATGTGCACAGAGATTCTTACATAATTTGTGAAATCCCACTACTGGTCTATAGGTAGCTTCTGTGCTTCAGGCTTTAGGAATATGCCTCTCTTTGTTTTGGCTCCCCTTGTTCAGGTGTCCATTTCTATTGGGATAAGCTCCAAGGCCCCAGGCAAGGGGGTGGCTGCCCTTCCTCTGGTGTGTCCTTGGATGATTACAGCCCAGGTGAACAGGGTTCAAATATATTGGATCCTGTGCATTTGAAGAGAAAATGAGTAAAGATTCATGAGTTAATGTGGACATGCCAGGGAATTGAGGGCCCATGACAGAGACAAAACTTCAGGCCATGGGCTGAAGGCTGAGGTTTCTGTACCTAGAGCTTCTTGAATAGTGGGCCTGCTGAGCAATTGTGTGCTCTCAAATGTAATTTTCTGGGTTTTATTTTAATTTATTTTGTTTTTTTGCTTTGGTTTTTTACATGGAAGGAACAGTACCATGGTTTGAAGAAGTTGGAGTGTCTTACCTAAGAGAAATTTGAAAATAGGGACAATTCAGCAGCCAAGAATTTCTCAAATGCCCTTGTCGTTTTAAAAAAAAGTGACATAAAGTTGAGCGCGTCATGTCCATGTCTCTTTACAAAAGATTTTACCTCCTATTTCATAGGAATTACTGTTTCTTTGAAAGTTCAACCTGCACTGAAATAAAGATAATCCCTCCTTTCCTTATTCTGCTTGAAACCACATCCTTGGTTAGTTGTATTTTCTTACCCAGAAACACTTGGAGATGACTACAGCAAGAGTTTCCCATTGGTGGAATTTCCACGGAGACACATGAAGTAATACTGCACAACTTCAAGTGAAGTGCACTGTCCCTTGACAATGGCAAGTCTGGGCAAACCTCTAGTAACTGAAAACCTTAGAAAGTCTGAAAGTGAGTGAATGAAAATGGGCCTCTCCACATTTGGACAGAGCCTCTCCTGAAGCACACATTTGTGGAAAAAGTAATTATGAGAGACGAATGAACTCCCAAAACGGAATGGAAATTTTCTTGTTTAGGCCTGGAACGCTATGGCCTGGAGCCCTGTGGTTGTAACTGGATGAGCAAAGTGTGAGCAGAGATCAAAGTAAAACGCACACCATTTAGGGAACTCGATATTTAACCAGGCGTCCAGAGTAGTGGCAAACTGTACTTGGGTCAATTTGCTCAAATCCTGTCTTCACACGAAGTAAATTCCAGCACGACCAGTGACTAAAGGAGGACACATTTCAAAGGACTTGTACAAAGTCCAACACTGAATTTAGCCCAACACTGAATTTAGATGAAAAGTAGCAGAGTCTGTTTGTATTTCAAGTTTTAATAGCAGAAACTTATAACATGTAATAGCTGTTACATGAATAACTTCAGAGCTTTGGAGAGGTCTAAATCACTATGAGTGAGGGCTTCCCTGAGTCACAAAGTTAAAAATAGTAAAAGAAACAATTTGAAAAACCAATCAACCAATAAAATACAATCACTAAGTCCAAAGGGTTTCACTGGTTTTAAAACCACTTATAGAATGCACAACCATTGAAGAGGCTTACTCTGCATTCTGCTTTACTCAGGCCCGGTACATGAGCAACTGTGAAAGCAAAATTCAAAATGTCATGTGAAGTGACCATTTCATTGTTCAAACCATGACCCAGTAGACATTTTCTCTTTTGAAACTTCGTACATTATCCATATATGTTCTCAAATGGAAGGAATACACAGGATTTAGTCTGAATTTTTTTTCAGTATTTTGTGTTCCACCAGATTTATCTGAAGATCTCCTGTCCTGCATCCACTGCCCAAAGCTGAAGGCCACACATAGGAGAACCAACATGAGAAGTTCACTTCTACAGCCTGATTATATCATCATGAGAATATAATTTTCCTTTCATCATCAAAGATTTTTACATCAGATTAACCAGCTCTCTTGCTTTCCCATGTTTTTCCCTGGTTTTTGTACCTTGAAATGGGTGTGCACTCTTCTCAGACTTGATCTCCATCTTCCCCCATATTTCCAAACATATTCATCTGGGAAACATGTAAAGATCTTATTCAGGGCTTGTTTCATTGTTTTCAAATATCTGCCCTTGAAATTCAACTTCCACCACTGTCTCTCATATCCAAAGCTATGTGCTTGCAGAGGATTTCTGCTGAGAAATTTCACAGAAAGCTCTTATACTGCAGGTGAATGATGCCAGCAAGTCTTGACTGAATAGCTTAGGGAACAGGACTCAGCCAAATGACAGACATGACAAGGGAAAAGCGTAGGCTCAAGGATAAGACATGGCAGAGATCATCTGCCAGGCCCTGGCATATTTCATATCCCATTGAAAGTACATCCATGTGTAGTTTGGCAAGTATTTCCATCCACGAATTCTGAGCAGTGAAGCCTTCAGAGAGAATATTGTGGCATACCAGGCCAAGAATATTCATCCTATTTAAATCTTGCCCTACAAGGTCCTCTGTGCCACTGAGGTCTCCATGGCAACGCCCAGCATTGTGACTCAGGTCTCCTACTGCACACTTGTATCCTAGAGCCTAAAGTCCAGCTCACAATGGTGCTCAGCCAATCACAGCCCAGTGTGGTTGCCTGGCAACCACAAGCTTGTGGATTTCTGTGAACTGTTTCAGCCCAACTCTGCAGCTTTCCACCTCATACAAACACAGCCATTCCAATCGTGCAATATTTGATTAGACTCGCTATGTTGCCTCAGAATATTTTTTACAGTTGTAGTGATCAAGAAAATTTGACATATTTTGAGAAGTGGAGGGAAGTAATTGGAAAACATTTTGGTATGTCTGAGGTCTATGGGTTCCAAACTTGACTACCCCAGTCTTTTAAATTTGCAAACATAGAGCCTAAAATCCACCTCACAGTGATGTTCAGCCAATCTCAGCCCAGTGTGGTTGCCTGGCAACCACAAGCCTGTGGATTTCTGTGAACAGTTTCATCCCAAATCTGGAGCTTTCTACCTCATACAACCAAAGCCATTCCAATCATGCAGTATTTGATTCACCTCTCTAAGTTGTCTCAGAATTTTCTTTGAAGTTGTGGTGATCACGCAAATTTGACATATTTTGACAAGTGGAGGGAAGTAATGGGCTCTGTCTTTAGCTCTGTTGGTGGTCTATGGGGTCCAAACTTGACTAGCCCAGTCTATTCAATTTTCAAACTTAGAAAGCCAAATGTTTCAGGGGAGGAAAGAAAATGCCACAATGATTTGGGTTCTGCCAAGTTTCGGGTGGCTTGGGAAGCAAACCTGCAAACCATACATGCAGTCTCTGCTGGATTACTGCCACCATGGTAGTATCAGTTAGCACTAAATGCCAGAAACCAGAAGATGAGTCCCAAAATGAAAGTGAATCCTTGCAGTGCATGAATATTTGGAGTGCCTGCTTCAACTATCCAGCTTCCTCGGGGTTCACTTGTCTGCAATCGCTATTTCAAGGAGGTCTGCAGCCTTTCCAGCATAACCCTGGACACTATACATGAGGTACTGGCTCAATACCTAAACCAACATAATGCTAGATAGCTTATCACCAGCAGGTTTTCCCAGAATTCAAATGTAACATGGTGAAAGGGAAACCCTTAGAAAAGGGACGCAAATGCCCCTTTCCCTAAAAATCCCAGGTATTTTCTCATGGCATGGAATATTTAGACTCCACAACTCATGTAGTGAACCCAGGGACCTAGACCAACTGTGTCTATGTTTCTGTTGTCCTCTTTTGGAAACAGCATCTTATGTAGTTGTTGAAAGAGGCCTTGAGATAAATTCGTAGCCCAAGATGGACTGGAACTCCCAAGGATCCTTCCACCTCAGCCCCCAGATTGCTGGGATTATAGGCATGAGCGACCATGCCAAGCATGTGCACAGAGATTCTTACATAATTTGTGAAATCCCACTACTGATCTATAGGTAGCTTCTGTGCTTCAGGCTTTAGGAATATGCCTCTCTTTGTTTTGGCTCCCCTTGTTCAGGTGTCCATTTCTATTGTGAGAAGCTCCAAGGCCCCAGGCAAGGGGGTGGCTGCCCTTAATCTGGTGTGTCCTTGGATGATTACAGCCCAGGTGAACAGGGTTCAAATATATTGGATCCTGTGCATGTGATGAGGAAATGAGTAAAGATTCATGAGTTAATGTGGACATGCCAGGGAATTGAGGGCCCATGATAGAGACAAAACTTCAGGCCATGGGCTGAAGCCTGAGGCTTCTGTACCTCTAGCTTCTTGAATAGTGGGCCTGCTGAGCAATTTTGTGCTCTCAAATGTAATTTGATGGGTTTTGTTTTAATTTATTTTGTTTTTTTGCTTTGGTTTTTTACATGGAAGGAACAGTACCATGGTTTGAAGAAGTTGGAGTGTCTTACCTAAGAGAAATTTGAAAAAAGGGACAATTCAGCAGCCAAGAATTTCTCAAATGCCCTTGTCGTTTTAAAAAAAGTGACATAAAGTTGAGCGCGTCATGTCCATGTCTCTTTACAAAAGATTGTACCTCCTATGTCATAGGAATTACTGTTTCTTTGAAAGGTCAACCTGCACTGAAATAAAGATAATCCCTCCTTTCCTTATTCTGCTTGAAACCACATCCTTTGTTAGTTATATTTTCTTACCCAGAAACACTTGGAGATGACTACAGCAAGAGTTTCCCATTGGTGGAATTTCCACGGAGACACAAGAAGTAATACTGCACAACTTCAAGTGAAGTGCACTGTCCCTTGACAATGGCAAGTCTGGGCAAACCTCTAGTAACTGAAAACCTTAGAAAGTCTGAAAGTGAGTGAATGAAAATGGGCCTCTCCACATTTGGACAGGGCCTCTCCTGAAGCACACATTTGTGGAAAAAGTAATTATGAGAGAGGAATGAACTCGCAAAACGGAATGGAAATTTTCTTGTTTGGGCCTGGAACGCTATGGCCTGGAGCCCTGTGGTTCTAACTGGATGAGCAAAGTGTGAGCAGAGATCAAAGTAAAACGCGCACCATTTAGGGAACTCGATATTTAACCAGGCGTCCAGAGTAGTGGCAAACTGTACTTGGGTCAATTTGCTCAAATCCTGTCTTCACACGAAGTAAATTCGAGCACGACCAGTGACTAAAGGAATACACATTTCAAAGGACTTGTAAAAAGTCCAACACTGAATTTAGCCCAACACTGAATTTAGATGAAAAGTAGCAGAGTCTGTTTGTATTTCAAGTTTTAATAGCAGAAACTTATAACATGTAATAGCTGTTACATGAATAACTTCAGAGCTTTTGGAGGGTCTAAATCACTATGAGTGAGGGCTTCCCTGAGTCACAAAGTTAAAAATAGTAAAAGAAACAATTTGAAAAACCAATCAACCAATAAAATACAAACACTAAGTCCAAAGGGTTTCACTGGTTTTAAAACCACTTATGGAATGCACAACTATTGAAGAGGCTTTCTCTGCATTCTGCTTTACTCAGGCCCGGTACATGAGCAACTGTGAAAGCAAAATTCCAAATGTTATGTGAAGTGACCATTTCATTGTTGAAACCATGACCCAATAGACATTTTCTCTTTTGAAACTTCGTACATTATCCATATATGTTCTCAAATGGAAGGAATACACAGGATTTAGGCTGAATTTTTTTTTCAGTATTTTGTGTTCCACCAGATTTATCTGAAGATCTCCTGTCCTGCATCCACTGGCCAATGCAGAAGGCCACACATAGGAGAACCAACATGAGAAGTTCACTTCTACAGCCTGATTATATCATCATGAGAATATAATTTTCCTTTCATCATCAAAGATTTTTACATCAGATTAACCAGCTGTCTTGCTTTCCCATGTTTTTCCCTGGTTTTTGTACCTTGAAATGGGTGTGCACTCTTCTCAGCCTTGATCTCCATCTTCCCCCGTATTTCCAAACATATTCATCTGGGAAACATGTAAAGATCTTATTCGGGGCTTGTTTCATTGTTTTCAAATATCTGCCCTTGAAATTCAACTTCCACCACTGTCTCTCATATCCAAAGCTATGTGCTTGCAGAGGATTTCTGCTGAGAAATTTCACAGAAAGCTCTTATACTGCAGGTGAATGATGCCAGCAAGTCTTGACTGAATAGCTTAGGGAACAGGACTCAGCCAAATGACAGACATGACAAGGGAAAAGCGTATGCTCAAGGATAAGACATGGCAGAGATCATCTGCCAGGCCCTGGCATATTTCATATCCCATTGAAAGTACATCCATGTGTAGTTTGGCAAGCATTTCCATCCACGAATTCTGAGCAGTGAAGCCTTCAGAGAGAATATTGTGGCATACCAGGCCAAGAATATTCATCCTATTTAAATCTTGCCCTACAAGGTCCTCTGTGCCACTGAGGTCTCCATGGCAATGCCCAGCATTGTGACTCAGGTCTCCTACTGCACACTTGTATCCTAGAGCCTAAAGTCCAGCTCACAATGGTGCTCAGCCAATCACAGCCCAGTGTGGTTGCCTGGCAACCACAAGCTTGTGGATTTCTGTGAACTGTTTCAGCCCAACTCTGCAGCTTTCCACCTCATACAACCACAGCCATTCCAATCGTGCAATATTTGATTAGACTCGCTATGTTGCCTCAGAATATTTTTTACAGTTGTAGTGATCAAGAAAATTTGACATATTTTGAGAAGTGGAGGGAAGTAATTGGAAAACATTTTGGTATGTCTGAGGTCTATGGGTTCCAAACTTGACTACCCCAGTCTTTTAAATTTGCAAACCTAGAGCCTAAAATCCACCTCACAGTGATGTTCAGCCAATCTCAGCCCAGTGTGGTTGCCTGGCAACCACAAGCCTGTGGATTTCTGTGAACAGTTTCAGCCCAACTCTGGAGCTTTCCACCTCATACAACCAAAGCCATTCCAATCATGCAATATTTGATTCACCTCTCTAAGTTGCCTCAGAATTTTCTTTGAAGTTGTGGTGATCACGCAAATTTGACATATTTTGACAAGTGGAGGGAAGTAATGGGCTCTGTCTTTAGCTCTGTTGGCGGTCTATGGGGTCCAAACTTGACTAGCCCAGTCTATTCAATTTTCAAACTTAGAAAGCCAAATGTTTCAGGGGAGGAAAGAAAATGCCACAATGATTTGGGTTCTGCCAAGTTTCTGGTGGCTTGGGAAGCAAACCTGCAAACCATACATGCAGTCTCTGCTGGATTACTGCCACCATGGTAGTATCAGTTAGCACTAAATGCCAGCAACCAGAAGATGAGTCCCAAAATGAAAGTGAATCCTTGCAGTGCATGAATATTTGGAGTGCCTGCTTCAACTATCCAGCTTCCTCGGGGTTCACTTGTCTGCATTCGCTATTTCAAGGAGGTCTGCAGCCATTCCAGCATAACCCTGGACATTAAACATGAGGTACTGGCTCAATACCTAAACCAACATAATGCTATATAGCTTATCACCAGCAGGTTTTCCCAGAATTCAAATGTAACATGGTGAAAGGGAAACCCTTAGAAAAGGGATGCAAATGCCCCTTTCCCTAAAAATCCCAGGTATTTTCTCATGGCATGGAATATTTAGAATCCACAACTCATGTAGTGAACCCAGGGACTTGGACCAAGTGTGTCTAGGTTTCTGTTGTCCTCTTTTTGGAAACAGCATCTTATGTAGTTGTTGAAAGAGGCCTTGAGATAAATTCGTAGGCCAAGATGGACTGGAACTCCCAAGGATCCTTCCACCTCAGCCCCCAGATTGCTGGGATTATAGGCATGAGCCACCATGCCAAGCATGTGCACAGAGATTCTTACATAATTTGTGAAATCCCACTACTGGTCTATAGGTAGCTTCTGTGCTTCAGGCTTTAGGAATATGCCTCTCTTTGTTTTGGCTCCCCTTGTTCAGGTGTCCATTTCTATTGGGATAAGCTCCAAGGCCCCAGGCAAGGGGGTGGCTGCCCTTCCTCTGGTGTGTCCTTGGATGATTACAGCCCAGGTGAACAGGGTTCAAATATATTGGATCCTGTGCATTTGAAGAGAAAATGAGTAAAGATTCATGAGTTAATGTGGACATGCCAGGGAATTGAGGGCCCATGACAGAGACAAAACTTCAGGCCATGGGCTGAAGGCTGAGGTTTCTGTACCTCGAGCTTCTTGAATAGTGGGCCTGCTGAGCAATTGTGTGCTCTCAAATGTAATTTTCTGGGTTTTATTTTAATTTATTTTGTTTTTTTGCTTTGGTTTTTTACATGGAAGGAACAGTACCATGGTTTGAAGAAGTTGGAGTGTCTTACCTAAGAGAAATTTGAAAAAAGGGACAATTCAGCAGCCAAGAATTTCTCAAATGCCCTTGTCGTTTTGAAAAAAAGTGACATAAAGTTGAGCGCGTCATGTCCATGTCTCTTTCCAAAAGATTTTACCTCCTATTTCATAGGAATTACTGTTTCTTTGAAAGTTCAACCTGCACTGAAATAAAGATAATCCCTCCTTTCCTTATTCTGCTTGAAATCACATCCTTTGTTAGTTATATATTCTTACCCAGAAACACTTGGAGATGACTACAGCAAGAGTTTCCCATTGGTGGAATTTCCACGGAGACACATGAAGTAATACTGCACAACTTCAAGTGAAGTGCAATGTCCCTTGACAATGGCAAGTCTGGGCAAACCTCTAGTAACTGAAAACCTTAGAAAGTCTGAAAGTGAGTGAATGAAAATGGGCCTCTCCACATTTGGACAGGGCCTCTCCTGAAGCACACATTTGTGGAAAAAGTAATTATGAGAGAGGAATGAACTCGCAAAATGGAATGGAAATTTTCTTGTTTGGGCCTGGAACGCTATGGCCTGGAGCCCTCTGGTTCTAACTGGATGAGCAAAGTGTGAGCAGAGATCAAAGTAAAATGCACACCATTTAGGGAACTCGATATTTAACCAGGCGTCCAGAGTAGTGGCAAACTGTACTTGTGTCAATTTGCTCAAATCCTGTCTTCACAAGAAAGTAAATTCCAGCAGGACCAGTGACTAGAGGAGGACACATTTCAAAGGACTTGTAAAAAGTCCAACACTGAATTTAGCCCAACACTGAATTTAGATGAAAAGTAGCAGAGTCTGTTTGTATTTCAAGTTTTAATAGCAGAAACTTATAACATGTAATAGCTGTTACATGAATAACTTCAGAGCTTTTGGAGAGGTCTAAATCACTATGAGTGAGGGCTTCCCTGAGTCACAAAGTTAAAAATAGTAAAAGAAACAATTTGAAAAACCAATCAACCAATAAAATACAAACACTAAGTCCAAGGGTTTCACTGGTTTTAAAACCACTTATTTAATGCACAACTATTGAAGAGGCTTTCTCTGCATTCTGCTTTACTCAGGCCCGGTACATGAGCAACTGTGAAAACAAAATTCAAAATGTTATGTGAAGTGACAATTTCATTGTTGAAACCATGACCCAATAGACATTTTCTCTTTTGAAACTTCATACATTATCCATATATGTTCTCAAATGGAAGGAATACACAGGATTTAGGCTGAATTTTTTTTTTCAGTATTTTGTGTTCCACCAGATTTATCTGAAGATCTCCTGTCCTGCATCCACTGGCCAATGCAGAAGGCCACACATAGGAGAACCAACATGAGAAGTTCACTTCTACAGCCTGATTATATCATCATGAGAATATAATTTTCCTTTCATCAGCAAAGATTTTTACATCAGATTAACCAGCTCTCTTTCTTTCCCATGTTTTTCCCTGGTTTTTGTACCTTGAAATGGGTGTGCACTTTTCTCAGCCTTGATCTCCATCTTCCCCCATATTTCCAAACATATTCATCTGGGAAACATGTAAAGATCTTACTCCGGGCTTGTTTCATTGTTTTCAAATATCTGCCCTTGAAATTCAACTTCCACCACTGTCTCTCATATACAAAGCTATGTGCTTGCAGAGGATTTCTGCTGAGAAATTTCACAGAAAGCTCTTATACTGCAGATGAATGATGCCAGCAAGTCTTGACTGAATAGCTTAGGGAACAGGACTCAGCCAAATGACAGACATAACAAGGGAAAAGCGTATGCTCAAGGATAGCACATGGCAGAGATCATCTGCCAGGCCCTGTCATATTTCATATCCCATTGAAAGTACATCCATGTGTAGTTTGGCAAGCATTTCCATCCACAAATTCTGAGCAGTGAAGCCTTCAGAGAGAATATTGTGGCATACCAGGCCAAGAATATGCATCCTATTTAAATCTTGCCCTACAAGGTCCTCTGTGCCACTGAGGTCTCCATGGCAACGCCCAGCATTGTGACTCAGGTCTCCTACTGCACACTTGTATCCAAGAGCCTAAAGTCCAGCTCACAATGGTGCTCAGCCAATCACAGCCCAGTGTGGTTGCCTGGCAACCACAAGCTTGTGGATTTCTGTGAACTGTTTCAGCCCAACTCTGCAGCTTTCCACCTCATACAACCACAGCCATTCCAATCGTGCAATATTTGATTAGCCTCGCTATGTTGCCTCAGAATTTTTTTCACAGTTGTAGTGATCAAGAAAATTTGACATATTTTGAGGAGTGGAGGGAAGTAATTGGAAAACATTTTGGTATGTCTGAGGTCTATGGGTTCCAAACTTGACTACCCCAGTCTTTTAAATTTGCAAACCTAGAGCCTAAAATCCACCTCACAGTGATGTTCAGCCAATCTCAGCCCAGTGTGGTTGCCTGGCAACCACAAGCCTGTGGATTTCTGTGAACAGTTTCAGCCCAACTCTGGAGCTTTCCACCTCATACAACCAAAGCCATTCCAATCATGCAATATTTGATTCACCTCTCTAAGTTGCCTCAGAATTTTCTTTGAAGTTGTGGTGATCACTCAAATTTGACATATTTTGACAAGTGGAGGGAAGTAATGGGCTCTGTCTTTAGCTCTGTTGGCGGTCTATGGGGTCCAAACTTGACTAGCCCAGTCTATTCAATTTTCAAACTTAGAAAGCCAAATGTTTCAGGGGAGGAAAGAAAATGCCACAATGATTTGGGTTCTGCCAAGTTTCTGGTGGCTTGGGAAGCAAACCTGCAAACCATACATGCAGTCTCTGCTGGATTACTGCCACCATGGTAGTATCAGTTAGCACTAAATGCCAGCAACCAGAAGATGAGTCCCAAAATGAAAGTGAATCCTTGCAGTGCATGAATATTTGGAGTGCCTGCTTCAACTATCCAGCTTCCTCGGGGTTCACTTGTCTGCAATCGCTATTTCAAGGAGGTCTGCAGCCATTCCAGCATAACCCTGGACATTAAACATGAGGTACTTGCTCAATACCTAAACCAACATAATGCTAGATAGCTTATCACCAGCAGGTTTTCCCAGAATTCAAATGTAACATGGTGAAAGGGAAACCCTTAGAAAAGGGATGCAAATGCCCCTTTCCTAAAAATCCCAGGTATTTTCTCATGGCATGGAATATTTAGAATCCACAACTCATGTAGTGAACCCAGGGACCTAGACCAAGTGTGTCTAGGTTTCTGTTGTCCTCTTTTTGGAAACAGCATCTTATGTAGTTGTTGAAAGAGGCCTTGAGATAAATTCGTAGGCCAAGATGGACTGGAACTCCCAAGGATCCTTCCACCTCAGCCCCCAGATTGCTGGGATTATAGGCATGAGCCACCATGCCAAGCATGTGCACAGAGATTCTTACATAATTTGTGAAATCCCACTACTGGTCTATAGGTAGCTTCTGTGCTTCAGGCTTTAGGAATATGCCTCTCTTTGTTTTGGCTCCCCTTGTTCAGGTGTCCATTTCTATTGGGATAAGCTCCAAGGCCCCAGGCAAGGGGGTGGCTGCCCTTCCTCTGGTGTGTCCTTGGATGATTACAGCCCAGGTGAACAGGGTTCAAATATATTGGATCCTGTGCATTTGAAGAGAAAATGAGTAAAGATTCATGAGTTAATGTGGACATGCCAGGGAATTGAGGGCCCATGACAGAGACAAAACTTCAGGCCATGGGCTGAAGGCTGAGGTTTCTGTACCTCTAGCTTCTTGAATAGTGGGCCTGCTGAGCAATTGTGTGCTCTCAAATGTAATTTTCTGGGTTTTGTTTTAATTTATTTTGTTTTTTTGCTTTGGTTTTTTACATGGAAGGAACAGTACCATGGTTTGAAGAAGTTGGAGTGTCTTACCTAAGAGAAATTTGAAAAAAGGGACAATTCAGCAGCCAAGAATTTCTCAAATGCCCTTGTCGTTTTAAAAAAAAGTGACATAAAGTTGAGCGCGTCATGTCCATGTCTCTTTACAAAAGATTTTACCTCCTATTTCATAGGAATTACTGTTTCTTTGAAAGTTCAACCTGCACTGAAATAAAGATAATCCCTCCTTTCCTTATTCTGCTTGAAACCACATCCTTTGTTAGTTGTATTTTCTTACCCAGAAACACTTGGAGATGACTACAGCAAGAGTTTCCCATTGGTGGAATTTCCACGGAGACACATGAAGTAATACTGCACAACTTCAAGTGAAGTGCACTGTCCCTTGACAATGGCAAGTCTGGGCAAACCTCTAGTAACTGAAAACCTTAGAAAGTCTGAAAGTGAGTGAATGAAAATGGGCCTCTCCACATTTGGACAGGGCCTCTCCTGAAGCACACATTTGTGGAAAAAGTAATTATGAGAGACGAATGAACTCCCAAAACGGAATGGAAATTTTCTTGTTTAGGCCTGGAACGCTATGGCCTGGAGCCCTGTGGTTGTAACTGGATGAGCAAAGTGTGAGCAGAGATCAAAGTAAAACGCACACCATTTAGGGAACTCGATATTTAACCAGGCGTCCAGAGTAGTGGCAAACTGTACTTGGGTCAATTTGCTCAAATCCTGTCTTCACACGAAGTAAATTCCAGCACGACCAGTGACTAAAGGAGGACACATTTCAAAGGACTTGTACAAAGTCCAACACTGAATTTAGCCCAACACTGAATTTAGATGAAAAGTAGCAGAGTCTGTTTGTATTTCAAGTTTTAATAGCAGAAACTTATAACATGTAATAGCTGTTACATGAATAACTTCAGAGCTTTGGAGAGGTCTAAATCACTATGAGTGAGGGCTTCCCTGAGTCACAAAGTTAAAAATAGTAAAAGAAACAATTTGAAAAACAAATCAACCAATAAAATACAATCACTAAGTCCAAAGCGTTTCACTGGTTTTAAAACCACTTATAGAATGCACAACCATTGAAGAGGATTACTCTGCATTCTGCTTTACTCAGGCCCGGTACATGAGCAACTGTGAAAGCAAAATTCAAAATGTCATGTGAAGTGACCATTTCATTGTTCAAACCATGACCCAGTAGACATTTTCTCTTTTGAAACTTCATACATTATCCATATATGTTCTCAAATGGAAGGAATACACAGGATTTAGTCTGAATTTTTTTTCAGTATTTTGTGTTCCACCAGATTTATCTGAAGATCTCCTGTCCTGCATCCACTGCCCAAAGCTGAAGGCCACACATAGGAGAACCAACATGAGAAGTTCACTTCTGCAGCCTGATTATATCATCATGAGAATATAATTTTCCTTTCATCATCAAAGATTTTTACATCAGATTAACCAGCTCTCTTGCTTTCCCATGTTTTTCCCTGGTTTTTGTACCTTGAAATGGGTGTGCACTCTTCTCAGCCTTGATCTCCATCTTCCCCCATATTTCCAAACATATTCATCTGGGAAACATGTAAAGATCTTATTCAGGGCTTGTTTCATTGTTTTCAAATATCTGCCCTTGAAATTCAACTTCCACCACTGTCTCTCATATCCAAAGCTATGTGCTTGCAGAGGATTTCTGCTGAGAAATTTCACAGAAAGCTCTTTTACTGCAGGTGAATGATGCCAGCAAGTCTTGACTGAATAGCTTAGGGAACAGGACTCAGCCAAATGACAGACATGACAAGGGAAAAGCGTAGGCTCAAGGATAAGACATGGCAGAGATCATCTGCCAGGCCCTGGCATATTTCATATCCCATTGAAAGTACATCCATGGGTAGTTTGGCAAGCATTTCCATCCACGAATTCTGAGCAGTGAAGCCTTCAGAGAGAATAATGTGGCATACCAGGCCAAGAATATTCATCCTATTTAAATCTTGCCCTACAAGGTCCTCTGTGCCACTGAGGTCTCCATGGCAACGCCCAGCATTGTGACTGAGGTCTCCTACTGCACACTTGTATCCTAGAGCCTAAAGTCCAGCTCACAATGGTGCTCAGCCAATCACAGCCCAGTGTGGTTGCCTGGCAACCACAAGCTTGTGGATTTCTGTGAACTGTTTCAGCCCAACTCTGCAGCTTTCCACCTCATACAACCACAGCCATTCCAATCGTGCAATATTTGATTAGACTCGCTATTTTGCCTCAGAATTTTTTTTACAGTTGTAGTGATCAAGAAAATTTGACATATTTTGAGAAGTGGAGGGAAGTAATTGGAAAATATTTTGGTATGTCTGAGGTCTATGGGTTCCAAACTTGACTACACCAGTCTTTTAAATTTGCAAACCTAGAGCCTAAAATCCAACTCAAAGTGATGTTCAGCCAATCTCAGCCCAGTGTGGTTGCCTGGCAACCACAAGCCTGTGGATTTCTGTGAACAGTTTCATCCCAACTCTGGAGCTTTCTACCTCATACAACCAAAGCCATTCCAATCATGCAATATTTGATTCACCTCTCTAAGTTGCCTCAGAATTTTCTTTGAAGTTGTGGTGTTCACTCAAATTTGACATATTTTGACAAGTGGAGGGAAGTAATGGGCTCTGTCTTTAGCTCTGTTGGCGGTCTATGGGGTCCAAACTTGACTAGCCCAGTCTATTCAATTTTCAAACTTAGAAAGCCAAATGTTTCAGGGGAGGAAAGAAAATGCCACAATGATTTGGGTTCTGCCAAGTTTCTGGTGGCTTGGGAAGCAAACCTGCAAACCATACATGCAGTCTCTGCTGGATTACTGCCACCATGGTAGTATCAGTTAGCACTAAATGCCAGCAACCAGAAGATGAGTCCCAAAATGAAAGTGAATCCTTGCAGTGCATGAATATTTGGAGTGCCTGCTTCAACTATCCAGCTTCCTCGGGGTTCACTTGTCTGCATTCGCTATTTAAAGGAGGTCTGCAGCGATTCCAGCATAATCCTGGACATTAAACATGAGGTACTGGCTCAATACCTAAACCAACATAATGCTATATAGCTTATCACCAGCAGGTTTTCCCAAAATTCAAATGTAACATTGTGAAAGGGAAACCCTTAGAAAAGGGATGCAAATGCCCCTTTCCTAAAAATCCCAGGTATTTTCTCATGGCATGGAATATTTAGAATCCACAACTCATGTAGTGAACCCAGGGACCTAGACCAAGTGTGTCTAGGTTTCTGTTGTCCTCTTTTTGGAAACAGCATCTTATGTAGTTGTTGAAAGAGGCCTTGAGATAAATTCGTAGGCCAAGATGGACTGGAACTCCCAAGGATCCTTCCACCTCAGCCCCCAGATTGCTGGGATTATAGGCATGAGCCACCATGCCAAGCATGTGCACAGAGATTCTTACATAATTTGTGAAATCCCACTACTGGTCTATAGGTAGCTTCTGTGCTTCAGGCTTTAAGAATATGCCTCTCTTTGTTTTGGCTCCCCTTGTTCAGGTGTCCATTTCTATTGGGATAAGCTCCAAGGCCCCAGGCAAGGGGGTGGCTGCCCTTCCTCTGGTGTGTCCTTGGATGATTACAGCCCAGGTGAACAGGGTTCAAATATATTGGATCCTGTGCATTTGAAGAGAAAATGAGTAAAGATTCATGAGTTAATGTGGACATGCCAGGGAATTGAGGGCCCATGACAGAGACAAAACTTCAGGCCATGGGCTGAAGGCTGAGGTTTCTGTACCTCGAGCTTCTTGAATAGTGGGCCTGCTGAGCAATTGTGTGCTCTCAAATGTAATTTTCTGGGTTTTATTTTAATTTATTTTGTTTTTTTGCTTTGGTTTTTTACATGGAAGGAACAGTACCATGGTTTGAAGAAGTTAGAGTGTCTTACCTAAGAGAAATTTGAAAATAGGGACAATTCAGCAGCCAAGAATTTCTCAAATGCCCTTGTCGTTTTAAAAAAAAGTGACATAAAGTTGAGCGCGTCATGTCCATGTCTCTTTACAAAAGATTTTACCTCCTATTTCATAGGAATTACTGTTTCTTTGAAAGTTCAAGCTGCACTGAAATAAAGATAATCCCTCCTTTCCTTATTCTGCTTGAAACCACATCCTTGGTTAGTTGTATTTTCTTACCCAGAAACACTTGGAGATGACTACAGCAAGAGTTTCCCATTGGTGGAATTTCCACGGAGACACATGAAGTAATACTGCACAACTTCAAGTGAAGTGCACTGTCCCTTGACAATGGCAAGTCTGGGCAAACCTCTAGTAACTGAAAACCTTAGAAAGTCTGAAAGTGAGTGAATGAAAATGGGCCTCTCCACATTTGGACAGGGCCTCTCCTGAAGCACACATTTGTGGAAAAAGTAATTATGAGAGACGAATGAACTCCCAAAACGGAATGGAAATTTTCTTGTTTAGGCCTGGAACGCTATGGCCTGGAGCCCTGTGGTTGTAACTGGATGAGCAAAGTGTGAGCAGAGATCAAAGTAAAACGCACACCATTTAGGGAACTTGATATTTAACCAGGCGTCCAGAGTAGTGGCAAACTGTACTTGGGTCAATTTGCTCAAATCCTGTCTTCACACGAAGTAAATTCCAGCACGACCAGTGACTAAAGGAGGACACATTTCAAAGGACTTGTACAAAGTCCAACACTGAATTTAGCCCAACACTGAATTTAGATGAAAAGTAGCAGAGTCTGTTTGTATTTCAAGTTTTAATAGCAGAAACTTATAACATGTAATAGCTGTTACATGAATAACTTCAGAGCTTTGGAGAGGTCTAAATCACTATGAGTGAGGGCTTCCCTGAGTCACAAAGTTAAAAATAGTAAAAGAAACAATTTGAAAAACCAATCAACCAATAAAATACAATCACTAAGTCCAAAGGGTTTCACTGGTTTTAAAACCACTTATAGAATGCACAACCATTGAAGAGGCTTACTCTGCATTCTGCTTTACTCAGGCCCGGTACATGAGCAACTGTGAAAGCAAAATTCAAAATGTCATGTGAAGTGACCATTTCATTGTTCAAACCATGACCCAGTAGACATTTTCTCTTTTGAAACTTCGTACATTATCCATATATGTTCTCAAATGGAAGGAATACACAGGATTTAGTCTGAATTTTTTTTCAGTATTTTGTGTTCCACCAGATTTATCTGAAGATCTCCTGTCCTGCATCCACTGCCCAAAGCTGAAGGCCACACATAGGAGAACCAACATGAGAAGTTCACTTCTACAGCCTGATTATATCATCATGAGAATATAATTTTCCTTTCATCATCAAAGATTTTTACATCAGATTAACCAGCTCTCTTGCTTTCCCATGTTTTTCCCTGGTTTTTGTACCTTGAAATGGGTGTGCACTCTTCTCAGACTTGATCTCCATCTTCCCCCATATTTCCAAACATATTCATCTGGGAAACATGTAAAGATCTTATTCAGGGCTTGTTTCATTGTTTTCAAATATCTGCCCTTGAAATTCAACTTCCACCACTGTCTCTCATATCCAAAGCTATGTGCTTGCAGAGGATTTCTGCTGAGAAATTTCACAGAAAGCTCTTATACTGCAGGTGAATGATGCCAGCAAGTCTTGACTGAATAGCTTAGGGAACAGGACTCAGCCAAATGACAGACATGACAAGGGAAAAGCGTAGGCTCAAGGATAAGACATGGCAGAGATCATCTGCCAGGCCCTGGCATATTTCATATCCCATTGAAAGTACATCCATGTGTAGTTTGGCAAGTATTTCCATCCACGAATTCTGAGCAGTGAAGCCTTCAGAGAGAATATTGTGGCATACCAGGCCAAGAATATTCATCCTATTTAAATCTTGCCCTACAAGGTCCTCTGTGCCACTGAGGTCTCCATGGCAACGCCCAGCATTGTGACTCAGGTCTCCTACTGCACACTTGTATCCTAGAGCCTAAAGTCCAGCTCACAATGGTGCTCAGCCAATCACAGCCCAGTGTGGTTGCCTGGCAACCACAAGCTTGTGGATTTCTGTGAACTGTTTCAGCCCAACTCTGCAGCTTTCCACCTCATACAAACACAGCCATTCCAATCGTGCAATATTTGATTAGACTCGCTATGTTGCCTCAGAATATTTTTTACAGTTGTAGTGATCAAGAAAATTTGACATATTTTGAGAAGTGGAGGGAAGTAATTGGAAAACATTTTGGTATGTCTGAGGTCTATGGGTTCCAAACTTGACTACCCCAGTCTTTTAAATTTGCAAACATAGAGCCTAAAATCCACCTCACAGTGATGTTCAGCCAATCTCAGCCCAGTGTGGTTGCCTGGCAACCACAAGCCTGTGGATTTCTGTGAACAGTTTCATCCCAAATCTGGAGCTTTCTACCTCATACAACCAAAGCCATTCCAATCATGCAGTATTTGATTCACCTCTCTAAGTTGTCTCAGAATTTTCTTTGAAGTTGTGGTGTTCACTCAAATTTGACATATTTTGACAAGTGGAGGGAAGTAATGGGCTCTGTCTTTAGCTCTGTTGGCGGTCTATGGGGTCCAAACTTGACTAGCCCAGTCTATTCAATTTTCAAACTTAGAAAGCCAAATGTTTCAGGGGAGGAAAGAAAATGCCACAATGATTTGGGTTCTGCCAAGTTTCTGGTGGCTTGGGAAGCAAACCTGCAAACCATACATGCAGTCTCTGCTGGATTACTGCCACCATGGTAGTATCAGTTAGCACTAAATGCCAGCAACCAGAAGATGAGTCCCAAAATGAAAGTGAATCCTTGCAGTGCATGAATATTTGGAGTGCCTGCTTCAACTATCCAGCTTCCTCGGGGTTCACTTGTCTGCATTCGCTATTTAAAGGAGGTCTGCAGCGATTCCAGCATAATCCTGGACATTAAACATGAGGTACTGGCTCAATACCTAAACCAACATAATGCTATATAGCTTATCACCAGCAGGTTTTCCCAAAATTCAAATGTAACATTGTGAAAGGGAAACCCTTAGAAAAGGGATGCAAATGCCCCTTTCCTAAAAATCCCAGGTATTTTCTCATGGCATGGAATATTTAGAATCCACAACTCATGTAGTGAACCCAGGGACCTAGACCAAGTGTGTCTAGGTTTCTGTTGTCCTCTTTTTGGAAACAGCATCTTATGTAGTTGTTGAAAGAGGCCTTGAGATAAATTCGTAGGCCAAGATGGACTGGAACTCCCAAGGATCCTTCCACCTCAGCCCCCAGATTGCTGGGATTATAGGCATGAGCCACCATGCCAAGCATGTGCACAGAGATTCTTACATAATTTGTGAAATCCCACTACTGGTCTATAGGTAGCTTCTGTGCTTCAGGCTTTAGGAATATGCCTCTCTTTGTTTTGGCTCCCCTTGTTCAGGTGTCCATTTCTATTGGGATAAGCTCCAAGGCCCCAGGCAAGGGGGTGGCTGCCCTTCCTCTGGTGTGTCCTTGGATGATTACAGCCCAGGTGAACAGGGTTCAAATATATTGGATCCTGTGCATTTGAAGAGAAAATGAGTAAAGATTCATGAGTTAATGTGGACATGCCAGGGAATTGAGGGCCCATGACAGAGACAAAACTTCAGGCCATGGGCTGAAGGCTGAGGTTTCTGTACCTCGAGCTTCTTGAATAGTGGGCCTGCTGAGCAATTGTGTGCTCTCAAATGTAATTTTCTGGGTTTTATTTTAATTTATTTTGTTTTTTTGCTTTGGTTTTTTACATGGAAGGAACAGTACCATGGTTTGAAGAAGTTAGAGTGTCTTACCTAAGAGAAATTTGAAAATAGGGACAATTCAGCAGCCAAGAATTTCTCAAATGCCCTTGTCGTTTTAAAAAAAAGTGACATAAAGTTGAGCGCGTCATGTCCATGTCTCTTTACAAAAGATTTTACCTCCTATTTCATAGGAATTACTGTTTCTTTGAAAGTTCAAGCTGCACTGAAATAAAGATAATCCCTCCTTTCCTTATTCTGCTTGAAACCACATCCTTGGTTAGTTGTATTTTCTTACCCAGAAACACTTGGAGATGACTACAGCAAGAGTTTCCCATTGGTGGAATTTCCACGGAGACACATGAAGTAATACTGCACAACTTCAAGTGAAGTGCACTGTCCCTTGACAATGGCAAGTCTGGGCAAACCTCTAGTAACTGAAAACCTTAGAAAGTCTGAAAGTGAGTGAATGAAAATGGGCCTCTCCACATTTGGACAGGGCCTCTCCTGAAGCACACATTTGTGGAAAAAGTAATTATGAGAGACGAATGAACTCCCAAAACGGAATGGAAATTTTCTTGTTTAGGCCTGGAACGCTATGGCCTGGAGCCCTGTGGTTGTAACTGGATGAGCAAAGTGTGAGCAGAGATCAAAGTAAAACGCACACCATTTAGGGAACTTGATATTTAACCAGGCGTCCAGAGTAGTGGCAAACTGTACTTGGGTCAATTTGCTCAAATCCTGTCTTCACACGAAGTAAATTCCAGCACGACCAGTGACTAAAGGAGGACACATTTCAAAGGACTTGTACAAAGTCCAACACTGAATTTAGCCCAACACTGAATTTAGATGAAAAGTAGCAGAGTCTGTTTGTATTTCAAGTTTTAATAGCAGAAACTTATAACATGTAATAGCTGTTACATGAATAACTTCAGAGCTTTGGAGAGGTCTAAATCACTATGAGTGAGGGCTTCCCTGAGTCACAAAGTTAAAAATAGTAAAAGAAACAATTTGAAAAACCAATCAACCAATAAAATACAATCACTAAGTCCAAAGGGTTTCACTGGTTTTAAAACCACTTATAGAATGCACAACCATTGAAGAGGCTTACTCTGCATTCTGCTTTACTCAGGCCCGGTACATGAGCAACTGTGAAAGCAAAATTCAAAATGTCATGTGAAGTGACCATTTCATTGTTCAAACCATGACCCAGTAGACATTTTCTCTTTTGAAACTTCGTACATTATCCATATATGTTCTCAAATGGAAGGAATACACAGGATTTAGTCTGAATTTTTTTTCAGTATTTTGTGTTCCACCAGATTTATCTGAAGATCTCCTGTCCTGCATCCACTGCCCAAAGCTGAAGGCCACACATAGGAGAACCAACATGAGAAGTTCACTTCTACAGCCTGATTATATCATCATGAGAATATAATTTTCCTTTCATCATCAAAGATTTTTACATCAGATTAACCAGCTCTCTTGCTTTCCCATGTTTTTCCCTGGTTTTTGTACCTTGAAATGGGTGTGCACTCTTCTCAGACTTGATCTCCATCTTCCCCCATATTTCCAAACATATTCATCTGGGAAACATGTAAAGATCTTATTCAGGGCTTGTTTCATTGTTTTCAAATATCTGCCCTTGAAATTCAACTTCCACCACTGTCTCTCATATCCAAAGCTATGTGCTTGCAGAGGATTTCTGCTGAGAAATTTCACAGAAAGCTCTTATACTGCAGGTGAATGATGCCAGCAAGTCTTGACTGAATAGCTTAGGGAACAGGACTCAGCCAAATGACAGACATGACAAGGGAAAAGCGTAGGCTCAAGGATAAGACATGGCAGAGATCATCTGCCAGGCCCTGGCATATTTCATATCCCATTGAAAGTACATCCATGTGTAGTTTGGCAAGTATTTCCATCCACGAATTCTGAGCAGTGAAGCCTTCAGAGAGAATATTGTGGCATACCAGGCCAAGAATATTCATCCTATTTAAATCTTGCCCTACAAGGTCCTCTGTGCCACTGAGGTCTCCATGGCAACGCCCAGCATTGTGACTCAGGTCTCCTACTGCACACTTGTATCCTAGAGCCTAAAGTCCAGCTCACAATGGTGCTCAGCCAATCACAGCCCAGTGTGGTTGCCTGGCAACCACAAGCTTGTGGATTTCTGTGAACTGTTTCAGCCCAACTCTGCAGCTTTCCACCTCATACAAACACAGCCATTCCAATCGTGCAATATTTGATTAGACTCGCTATGTTGCCTCAGAATATTTTTTACAGTTGTAGTGATCAAGAAAATTTGACATATTTTGAGAAGTGGAGGGAAGTAATTGGAAAACATTTTGGTATGTCTGAGGTCTATGGGTTCCAAACTTGACTACCCCAGTCTTTTAAATTTGCAAACATAGAGCCTAAAATCCACCTCACAGTGATGTTCAGCCAATCTCAGCCCAGTGTGGTTGCCTGGCAACCACAAGCCTGTGGATTTCTGTGAACAGTTTCATCCCAAATCTGGAGCTTTCTACCTCATACAACCAAAGCCATTCCAATCATGCAGTATTTGATTCACCTCTCTAAGTTGTCTCAGAATTTTCTTTGAAGTTGTGGTGATCACGCAAATTTGACATATTTTGACAAGTGGAGGGAAGTAATGGGCTCTGTCTTTAGCTCTGTTGGCGGTCTATGGGGTCCAAACTTGACTAGCCCAGTCTATTCAATTTTCAAACTTAGAAAGCCAAATGTTTCAGGGGAGGAAAGAAAATGCCACAATGATTTGGGTTCTGCCAAGTTTCGGGTGGCTTGGGAAGCAAACCTGCAAACCATACATGCAGTCTCTGCTGGATTACTGCCACCATGGTAGTATCAGTTAGCACTAAATGCCAGAAACCAGAAGATGAGTCCCAAAATGAAAGTGAATCCTTGCAGTGCATGAATATTTGGAGTGCCTGCTTCAACTATCCAGCTTCCTTGGGGTTCACTTGTCTGCAATCGCTATTTCAAGGAGGTCTGCAGCCTTTCCAGCATAACCCTGGACACTATACATGAGGTACTGGCTCAATACCTAAACCAACATAATGCTAGATAGCTTATCACCAGCAGGTTTTCCCAGAATTCAAATGTAACATGGTGAAAGGGAAACCCTTAGAAAAGGGACGCAAATGCCCCTTTCCCTAAAAATCCCAGGTATTTTCTCATGGCATGGAATATTTAGACTCCACAACTCATGTAGTGAACCCAGGGACCTAGACCAACTGTGTCTATGTTTCTGTTGTCCTCTTTTGGAAACAGCATCTTATGTAGTTGTTGAAAGAGGCCTTGAGATAAATTCGTAGCCCAAGATGGACTGGAACTCCCAAGGATCCTTCCACCTCAGCCCCCAGATTGCTGGGATTATAGGCATGAGCGACCATGCCAAGCATGTGCACAGAGATTCTTACATAATTTGTGAAATCCCACTACTGATCTATAGGTAGCTTCTGTGCTTCAGGCTTTAGGAATATGCCTCTCTTTGTTTTGGCTCCCCTTGTTCAGGTGTCCATTTCTATTGTGAGAAGCTCCAAGGCCCCAGGCAAGGGGGTGGCTGCCCTTAATCTGGTGTGTCCTTGGATGATTACAGCCCAGGTGAACAGGGTTCAAATATATTGGATCCTGTGCATGTGATGAGGAAATGAGTAAAGATTCATGAGTTAATGTGGACATGCCAGGGAATTGAGGGCCCATGATAGAGACAAAACTTCAGGCCATGGGCTGAAGCCTGAGGCTTGTGTACCTCTAGCTTCTTGAATAGTGGGCCTGCTGAACAATTTTGTGCTCTCAAATGTAATTTGATGGGTTTTGTTTTAATTTATTTTGTTTTTTTGCTTTGGTTTTTTACATGGAAGGAACAGTACCATGGTTTGAAGAAGTTGGAGTGTCTTACCTAAGAGAAATTTGAAAAAAGGGACAATTCAGCAGCCAAGAATTTCTCAAATGCCCTTGTCGTTTTAAAAAAAGTGACATAAAGTTGAGCGCGTCATGTCCATGTCTCTTTACAAAAGATTGTACCTCCTATGTCATAGGAATTACTGTTTCTTTGAAAGGTCAACCTGCACTGAAATAAAGATAATCCCTCCTTTCCTTATTCTGCTTGAAACCACATCCTTTGTTAGTTATATTTTCTTACCCAGAAACACTTGGAGATGACTACAGCAAGAGTTTCCCATTGGTGGAATTTCCACGGAGACACAAGAAGTAATACTGCACAACTTCAAGTGAAGTGCACTGTCCCTTGACAATGGCAAGTCTGGGCAAACCTCTAGTAACTGAAAACCTTAGAAAGTCTGAAAGTGAGTGAATGAAAATGGGCCTCTCCACATTTGGACAGGGCCTCTCCTGAAGCACACATTTGTGGAAAAAGTAATTATGATAGAGGAATGAACTCACAAAACGGAATGGAAATTTTCTTGTTTGGGCCTGGAACGCTATGGCCTGGAGCCCTGTGGTTCTAACTGGATGAGCAAAGTGTGAGCAGAGATCAAAGTAAAACGCACACCATTTAGGGAACTCGATATTTAACCAGGCGTGCAGAGTAGTGGCAAACTGTACTTGGGTCAATTTGCTCAAATCCTGTCTTCACACGAAGTAAATTCCAGCTCGACCAGTGACTAAAGGAGGACACATTTCAAAGGACTTGTAAAAAGTCCAAGACTGAATTTAGCCCAACACTGAATTTAGATGAAAAGTAGCAGAGTCTGTTTGTATTTCAAGTTTTAATAGCAGAAACTTATAACATGTAATAGCTGTTACATGAATAACTTCAGAGCTTTTGGAGAGGTCTAAATCACTATGAGTGAGGGCTTCCCTGAGTCACAAAGTTAAAAATAGTAAAAGAAACAATTTGAAAAACCAATCAACCAATAAAATACAAACACTAAGTCCAAAGGGTTTCACTGGTTTTAAAACCACTTATGGAATGCACAACTATTGAAGAGGCTTTCTCTGCATTCTGCTTTACTCAGGCCCGGTACATGAGCAACTGTGAAAGCAAAATTCCAAATGTTATGTGAAGTGACCATTTCATTGTTGAAACCATGACCCAATAGACATTTTCTCTTTTGAAACTTCATACATTATCCATATATGTTCTCAAATGGAAGGAATACACAGGATTTAGGCTGAATTTTTTTTTTCAGTATTTTGTGTTCCACCAGATTTATCTGAAGATCTCCTGTCCTGCATCCACTGGCCAATGCAGAAGGCCACACATAGGAGAATCAACATGAGAAGTTCACTTCTACAGCCTGATTATATCATCATGAGAATATAATTTTCCTTTCATCATCAAAGATTTTTACATCAGATTAACCAGCTCTCTTGCTTTCCCATGTTTTTCCCTGGTTTTTGTACCTTGAAATGGGTGTGCACTCTTCTCAGCCTTGATCTCCATCTTCCCCCGTATTTCCAAACATATTCATCTGGGAAACATGTAAAGATCTTATTCGGGGCTTGTTTCATTGTTTTCAAATATCTGCCCTTGAAATTCAACTTCCACCACTGTCTCTCATATCCAAAGCTATGTGCTTGCAGAGGAATTCTGCTGAGAAATTTCACAGAAAGCTCTTATACTGCAGGTGAATGATGCCAGCAAGTCTTGACTGAATAGCTTAGGGAACAGGACTCAGCCAAATGACAGACATGACAAGGGAAAAGCGTAGGCTCAAGGATAAGACATGGCAGAGATCATCTGCCAGGCCCTGGCATATTTCATATCCCATTGAAAGTACATCCATGTGTAGTTTGGCAAGTATTTCCATCCACGAATTCTGAGCAGTGAAGCCTTCAGAGAGAATATTGTGGCATACCAGGCCAAGAATATTCATCCTATTTAAATCTTGCCCTACAAGGTCCTCTGTGCCACTGAGGTCTCCATGGCAATGCCCAGCATTGTGACTCAGGTCTCCTACTGCACACTTGTATCCTAGAGCCTAAAGTCCAGCTCACAATGGTGCTCAGCCAATCACAGCCCAGTGTGGTTGCCTGGCAACCACAAGCTTGTGGATTTCTGTGAACTGTTTCAGCCCAACTCTGCAGCTTTCCACCTCATACAACCACAGCCATTCCAATCGTGCAATATTTGATTAGACTCACTATGTTGCCTCAGAATTTTTTTTACAGTTGTAGTGATCAAGAAACTTTGACATATTTTGAGAAGTGGAGGGAAGTAATTGGAAAACATTTTGGTATGTCTGAGGTCTATGGGTTCCAAACTTGACTACCCCAGTCTTTTAAATTTGCAAACCTAGAGCCTAAAATCCACCTCACAATGATGTTCAGCCAATCTCAGCCCAGTGTGGTTGCCTGGCAACCACAAGCCTGTGGATTTCTGTGAACAGTTTCAGCCCAACTCTGGAGCTTTCCACCTCATACAACCAAAGCCATTCCAATCATGCAGTATTTGATTCAGCTCTCTAAGTTGCCTCAGAATTTTCTTTGAAGTTGTGGTGATCACGCAAATTTGACATATTTTGACAAGTGGAGGGAAGTAATGGGCTCTGTCTTTAGCTCTGTTGGTGGTCTATGGGGTCCAAACTTGACTAGCCCAGTCTATTCAATTTTCAAACTTAGAAAGCCAAATGTTTCAGGGGAGGAAAGAAAATGCCACAATGATTTGGGTTCTGCCAAGTTTCTGGTGGCTTGGGAAGCAAACCTGCAAACCATACATGCAGTCTCTGCTGGATTACTGCCACCATGGTAGTATCAGTTAGCACTAAATGCCAGCAACCAGAAGATGAGTCCCAAAATGAAAGTGAATCCTTGCAGTGCATGAATATTTGGAGTGCCTGCTTCAACTATCCAGCTTCCTCGGGGTTCACTTTTCTGCAATCGCTATTTCAAGGAGGTCTGCAGCCTTTCCAGCATAACCCTGGACACTAAACATGAGGTACTGGCTCAATACCTAAACCAACATAATGCTAGATAGCTTATCACCAGCAGGTTTTCCCAGAATTCAAATGTAACATGGTGAAAGGGAAACCCTTAGAAAAGGGACGCAAATGCCCCTTTCCCTAAAAATCCCAGGTATTTTCTCATTGCATGGAATATTTAGACTCCACAACTCATGTAGTGAACCCAGGGACCTAGACCAACTGTGTCTAGGTTTCTGTTGTCCTCTTTTTGGAAACAGCATCTTATGTAGTTGTTGAAAGAGGCCTTGAGATAAATTCGTAGCCCAAGATGGACTGGAACTCCCAAGGATCCTTCCACCTCAGCCCCCAGATTGCTGGGATTATAGGCATGAGCCACCATGCCAAGCATGTGCACAGAGATTCTTACATAATTTGTGAAATCCCACTACTGGTCTATAGGTAGCTTCTGTGCTTCAGGCTTTAGGAATATGCCTCTCTTTGTTTTGGCTCCCCTTGTTCAGGTGTCCATTTCTATTGTGATAAGCTCCAAGGCCCCAGGCAAGGGGGTGGCTGCCCTACCTCTGGTGTGTCCTAGGATGATTACAGCCCAGGTGAACAGGGTTCAAATATATTGGATCCTGTGCATTTGAAGAGGAAATGAGTAAAGATTCATGAGTTAATGTGGACATGCCAGGGAATTGAGGGACCATGATAGAGACAAAACGTCAGGCCATGGGCTGAAGGCTGAGGCTTCTGTACCTCGAGCTTCTTGAATAGTGGGCCTGCTGAGCAATTTTGTGCTCTCAAATGTAATTTGATGGGTTTTGTTTTAATTAATTTGGTTTTTTGCTTTGGTTTTTTACATGGAAGGAACAGTACTATTGTTTGAAGAAGTTGGAGTGTCTTACCTAAGAGAAATTTGAAAAAAGGGACAATTCAGCAGCCAAGAATTTCTCAAATGCCCTTGTCATTTTAAAAAAAAGTGACATAAAGTTGAGCGCGTCATGTCCATGTCTCTTTACAAAAGATTGTACCTCCTATGTCATAGGAATTACTGTTTCTTTGAAAGGTCAACCTGCACTGAAATACAGATAATCCCTCCTTTCCTTATTCTGCTTGAAACCACATCCTTTGTTAGTTATATTTTCTTACCCAGAAACACTTGGAGATGACTACAGCAAGAGTTTCCCATTGGTGGAATTTCCACGGAGACACATGAAGTAATACTGCACAACTTCAAGTGAAGTGCACTGTCCCTTGACAATGGCAAGTCTGGGCAAACCTCTAGTAACTGAAAACCTTAGAAAGTCTGAAAGTGAGTGAATGAAAATGGGCCTCTCCACATTTGAACAGGGCCTCTCCTGAAGCACACATTTGTGGAAAAATTAATTTTGATAGAGGAATGAACTCGCAAAACGGAATGGAAATTTTCTTGTTTGGGCCTGGAACGCTATGGCCTGGAGCCCTGTGGTTCTAACTGGATGAGCAAAGTGTGAGCAGAGATCAAATTAAAATGCACACCATTTAAGGAACTCGATATTTAACCAGGCGTCCAGAGTAGTGGCAAACTGTACTTGGGTCAATTTGCTCAAATCCTGTCTTCACAAGAAAGTAAATTCCACCAGGACCAGTGACTAGAGGAGGACACATTTCAAAGGACTTGTAAAAAGTCCAACACTAAATTTAGCCCAACACTGGATTTAGATGAAAAGTAGCAGAGTCTGTTTGTATTTCAAGTTTTAATAGCAGAAACTTATAACATGTAATAGCTGTTACATGAATAACTTCAGAGCTTTGGAGAGGTCTAAATGACTATGAGTGAGGGCTTCCCTGAGACACAAAGTTAAAAATAGTAAAAGAAACAATTTGAAAAACCAATCAACCAATAAAATACAATCACTAAGTCCAAAGGGTCTCACTGGTTTTAAAACCACTTATGGAATGCACAACCATTGAAGAGGCTTACTCTGCATTCTGCTTTACTCAGGCCCGGTACATGAGCAACTGTGAAAGCAAAATTCAAAATGTTATGTGAAGTGACCATTTCATTGTTGAAACCATGACCCAGTAGACATGTTCTCTTTTGAAACTTCGTACATTATCCATATATGTTCTCAAATGGAAGGAATACACAGCATTTAGGCTGAATTTTTTTTCAGTATTTTGTGTTCCACCAGATTTATCTGAAGATCTCCTGTCCTGCATCCACTGCCCAAAGCAGAAGGCCACACATAGGAGAACCAACATGAGAAGTTCACTTCTACAGCCTCATTATATCATAATGAGAATATAATTTTCCTTTCATCATCAAAGATTTTTACATCAGATTAACCAGCTCTCTTGCTTTCCCATGTTTTTCCCTGGTTTTTGTACCTTGAAATGGGTGTGCACTCTTCTCAGCCTTGATCTCCATCTTCCCCCGTATTTCCAAACATATTCATCTGGGAAACATGCAAAGATCTTATTCGGGGCTTGTTTCATTGTTTTCAAATATCTGCCCTTGAAATTCAACTTCCACCACTGTCTCTCATATCCAAAGCTATGTGCTTGCAGAGGATTTCTGCTGAGAAATTTCACAGAAAGCTCTTATACTGCAGGTGAATGATGCCAGCAAGTCTTGACTGAATAGCTTAGGGAACAGGACTCAGCCAAATGAAAGACATGACAAGGGAAAAGCGTATGCTCAAGGATAAGACATGGCAGAGATCATCTGCCAGGCCCTGGCATATTTCATATCCCATTGAAAGTACATCCATGTGTAGTTTGGCAAGCATTTCCATCCACGAATTCTGAGCAGTGAAGCCTTCAGAGATTATATTGTGGCATACCAGGCCAAGAATATTAATCCTATTTATATCTTGCCCTACAAGGTCCTCTGTGCCACTGAGGTCTCCATGGCAACGCCCAGCATTGTGACTCAGGTCTCCTACTGCACACTTGTATCCTAGAGCCTAAAGTCCAGCTCACAATGGTGCTCAGCCAATCACAGCCCAGTGTGGTTGCCTGGCAACCACAAGCTTGTGGATTTCTGTGAACTGTTTCAGCCCAACTCTGCAGCTTTCCACCTCATACAACCACAGCCATTCCAATCGTGCAATATTTGATTAGACTCGCTATGTTGCCTCAGAATTTTTTTTACAGTTGTAGTGATCAAGAAAATTTGACATATTTTGAGAAGTGGAGGGAAGTAATTGGAAAACATTTTGGTATGTCTGAGGTCTATGGGTTCCAAACTTGACTACCCCAGTCTTTTAAATTTGCAAACCTAGAGCCTAAAATCCACCTCACAGTGATGTTCAGCCAATCTCAGCCCAGTGTGGTTGCCTGGCAACCACAAGCCTGTGGATTTCTGTGAACAGTTTCAGCCCAACTCTGGAGCTTTCCACCTCATACAACCAAAGCCATTCCAATCATGCAGTATTTGATTCACCTCTCTAAGTTGCCTCAGAATTTTCTTTGAAGTTGTGGTGATCACGCAAATTTGACATATTTTGACAAGTGGAGGGAAGTAATGGGCTCTGTCTTTAGCTCTGTTGGTGGTATATGGGGTCCAAACTTGACTAGCCCAGTCTATTCAATTTTCAAACTTAGAAAGCCAAATGTTTCAGGGGAGGAAAGAAAATGCCACAATGATTTGGGTTCTGCCAAGTTTCTGGTGGCTTGGGAAGCAAACCTGCAAACCATACATGCAGTCTCTGCTGGATTACTGCCACCATGGTAGTATCAGTTAGCACTAAATGTCAGCAACCAGAAGATGAGTCCCAAAATGAAAGTGAATCCTTGCAGTGCATGAATATTTGGAGTGCCTGCTTCAACTATCCATCTTCCTCGGGGTTCACTTGTCTGCAATCGCTATTTCAAGGAGGTCTGCAGCCATTGCAGCATAACCCTGGACACTAAACATGAGGTACTGGCTCAATACCTAAACCAACATAATGCTAGATAGCTTATCACCAGCAGGTTTTCCCAGAATTCAAATGTAACATGGTGAAAGGGAAACCCTTAGAAAAGGGACGCAAATGCCCCTTTCCCTAAAAATCCCAGGTATTTTCTCATGGCATGGAATATTTAGACTCCACAACTCATGTAGTGAACTCAGGGACCTAGACCAAATGTGTCTAGGTTTCTGTTGTCCTCTTTTTGGAAACAGCATCTTATGTAGTTGTTGAAAGAGGCCTTGAGATAAATTCGTAGGCCAAGATGGACTGGAGCTCCCAAGGATCCTTCCACCTCAGCCCCCAGATTGCTGGGATTATCAGGCATGAGCGACCATGCCAAGCATGTGCACAGAGATTCTTACATAATTTGTGAAATCCCACTACTGGTCTATAGGTAGCTTCTGTGCTTCAGGCTTTAGGAATATGCCTCTCTTTGTTTTGGCTCCCCTTGTTCAGGTGTCCATTTCTATTGTGAGAAGCTCCAAGGCCGCAGCCAAGGGGGTGGCTGCCCTTCCTCTGGTGTGTCCTTGGATGATTACAGCCCAGGTGAACAGGGTTCAAATATATTGGATCCTGTGCATTTGAAGAGGAAATGAGTAAAGATTCATGATTTAATGTGGACATGCCAGGGAATTGAGGGAGCATGATAGAGACAAAACTTCAGGCCATGGGCTGAAGGTTGAGGCTTCTGTACCTCTAGCTTCTTGAATAGTGGGCCTGCTGAGCAATTTTGTGCTCTCAAATGTAATTTGATGGGTTTTGTTTTAATTTATTTTGTTTTTTTGCTTTGGTTTTTTACATGGAAGGAACAGTACCATGGTTTGAAGAAGTTGGAGTTTCTTACCTAAGAGAAGTTTGAAAAAAGGGACAATTCAGCAGCCAAGAATTTCTCAAATGCCCTTGTCGTTTTAAAAAAAGTGACATAAAGTTGAGCGCGTCATGTCCATGTCTCTTTACAAAAGATTGTACCTCCTATGTCATAGGAATTACTGTTTCTTTGAAAGGTCAACCTGCACTGAAATAAAGATAATCCCTCCTTTCCTTATTCTGCTTGAAACCACATCCTTTGTTAGTTATATTTTCTTACCCAGAAACACTTGGAGATGACTACAGCAAGAGTTTCCCATTGGTGGAATTTCCACGGAGACACATGAAGTAATACTGCACAACTTCAAGTGAAGTGCACTGTCCCTTGACAATGGCAAGTCTGGGCAAACCTCTAGTAACTGAAAACCTTAGAAAGACTGAAAGTGAGTGAATGAAAATGGGCCTCTCCACATTTGGACAGGGCCTCTCCTGAAGCACACATTTGTGGAAAAAGTAATTATGAGAGAGGAATGAACTCGCAAAACGGAATGGAAATTTTCTTGTTTGGGCCTGGAACGCTATGGCCTGGAGTCCTGTGGTTCTAACTGGATGAGCAAAGTGTGAGCAGAGATCAAAGTAAAACGCACACCATTTAGGGAACTCGATATTTAACCAGGCGTCCAGAGTAGTGGCAAACTGTACTTGGGTCAATTTGCTCAAATCCTGTCTTCACACGAAGTAAATTCCAGCACGACCAGTGACTAAATTAGGACACATTTAAAGGACTTGTGAAAAGTCCAACACTGAATTTAGCCCAACACTGAATTTAGATGAAAAGTAGCAGAGTCTGTTTGTATTTCAAGTTTTAATAGCAGAAACTTATAACATGTAATAGCTGTTACATGAGTAACTTCAGAGCTTTTGGAGAGGTCTAAATCACTATGAGTGAGGGCTTCCCTGAGTCACAAAGTTAAAAATAGTAAAAGAAACAATTTGAAAAACCAATCAACCAATAAAATACAAACACTAAGTCCAAAGGGTTTCACTGGTTTTAAAACCACTTATGGAATGCACAACTATTGAAGAGGCTTTCTCTGCATTCTGCTTTACTCAGGCCCGGTACATGAGCAACTGTGAAAGCAAAATTCAAAATGTTATGTGAAGTGACCATTTCATTGTTGAAACCATGACCCAATAGACATTTTCTCCTTTGAAACTTCGTACATTATCCATATATGTTCTCAAATGGAAGGAATACACAGGATTTAGGCTGAATTTTTTTTTCAGTATTTTGTGTTCCACCAGATTTATCTGAAGATCTCCTGTGCTGCATCCACTGGCCAATGCAGAAGGCCACACATAGGAGAACCAACATGAGAAGTTCACTTCTACAGCCTGATTATATCATCATGAGAATATAATTTTCCTTTCATCATCAAAGATTTTTACATCAGATTAACCAGCTCTCTTGCTTTCCCATGTTTTCCCCTGGTTTTTGTACCTTGAAATCGGTGTGCACTCTTCTCAGGCTTGATCTCCCTCTTCCCCCGTATTTCCAAACATATTCATCTGGGAAACATGTAAAGATCTTATTCGGGGCTTGTTTCATTGTTTTCAAATATCTGCCCTTGAAATTCAACTTCCACCACTGTCTCTCATATCCAAAGCTATGTGCTTGCAGAGGATTTCTGCTGAGAAATTTCACAGAAAGCTCTTATACTGCAGGTGAATGATGCCAGCAAGTCTTGACTGAATAGCTTAGGGAGCAGAACTCAGCCAAATGACAGACATGACAAGGGAAAAGCGTATGCTCAAGGATAAGACATGGCAGAGATCATCTGCCAGGCCCTGGCATATTTCATATCCCATTGAAAGTACATCCATGTGTAGTTTGGCAAGCATTTCCATCCACGAATTCTGAGCAGTGAAGCCTTCAGAGAGAATATTGTGGCATACCAGGCCAAGAATATTCATCCTATTTATATCTTGCCCTACAAGGTCCTCTGTGCCACTGAGGTCTCCATGGCAACGCCCAGCATTGTGACTCAGGTCTCCTACTGCACACTTGTATCCTAGAGCCTAAAGTCCAGCTCACAATGGTGCTCAGCCAATCACAGCCCAGTGTGGTTGCCTGGCAACCACAAGCTTGTGGATTTCTGTGAACTGTTTCAGCCCAACTCTGCAGCTTTCCACCTCATACAACCACAGCCATTCCAATCGTGCAATATTTGATTAGCCTCGCTATGTTGCCTCAGAATTTTTTTTACAGTTGTAGTGATCAAGAAAATTTGACATATTTTGAGAAGTGGAGGGAAGTAATTGGAAAACATTTTGGTATGTCTGAGGTCTATGGGTTCCAAACTTGACTACCCCAGTCTTTTAAATTTGCAAACCTAGAGCCTAAAATCCACCTCACAGTGATGTTCAGCCAATCTCAGCTCAGTGTGGTTGCCTGGCAACCACAAGCCTGTGGATTTCTGTGAACAGTTTCAGCCCAACTCTGGAGCTTTCCACCTCATACAACCAAAGCCATTCCAATCATGCAGTATTTGATTCACCTCTCTAAGTTGCCTCAGAATTTTCTTTGAAGTTGTGGTGATCACGCAAATTTGACATATTTTGACAAGTGGAGGGAAGTAATGGGCTCTGTCTTTAGCTCTGTTGGTGGTATATGGGGTCCAAACTTGACTAGCCCAGTCTATTCAATTTTCAAACTTAGAAAGCCAAATGTTTCAGGGGAGGAAAGAAAATGCGACAATGATTTGGGTTCTGCCAAGTTTCTGGTGGCTTGGGAAGCAAACCTGCAAACCATACATGCAGTCTCTGCTGGATTACTGCCACCATGGTAGTATCAGTTAGCACTAAATGCCAGCAACCAGAAGATGAGTCCCAAAATGAAAGTGAATCCTTGCAGTGCATGAATATTTGGAGTGCCTGCTTCAACTATCCAGCTTCCTTGGGGTTCACTTGTCTGCAATCGCTATTTCAAGGAGGTCTGCAGCCATTCCAGCATAACCCTGGACACTAAACATGAGGTACTGGCTCAATACCTAAACCAACATAATGCTAGATAGCTTATCACCAGCAGGTTTTCCCAGAATTCAAATGTAACATGGTGAAAGGGAAACCCTTAGAAAAGGGATGCAAATGCCCCTTTCCCTAAAAATCCCAGGTATTTTCTCATGGCATGGAATATTTAGACTCCACAACTCATGTAGTGAACCCAGGGACCTAGCGCAAATATGTCTAGGTTTCTGTTGTCCTCTTTTTGGAAATAGCATCTTATGTAGTTGTTGAAAGAGGCCTTGAGATAAATTCGTAGCCCAAGATGGACTGGAACTCCCAAGGATCCTTCCACCTCAGCCCCCAGACTGCTGGGATTATCAGGCATGAGCGACCATGCCAAGCATGTGCACAGAGATTCTTACATAATTTGTGAAATCCCACTACTGGTCTATAGGTAGCTTCTGTGCTTCAGGCTTTAGGAATATGCCTCTCTTTGTTTTGGCTCCCCTTGTTCAGGTGTCCATTTCTATTGTGAGAAGCTCCAAGGCCCGAGCCAAGGCGGTGGCTGCCCTTCCTCTGGTGTGTCCTTGGATGATTACAGCCCAGGTGAACAGGGTTCAAATATATTGGATCCTGTGCATTTGAAGAGGAAATGAGTAAAGATTCATGAGTTAATGTGGACATGCCTGGGAATTGAGGGACCATGATAGAGACAAAACTTCAGGCCATGGGCTGAAGGCTGAGGCTTCTGTACCTCTAGCTTCTTGAATAGTGGGCCTGCTGAGCAATTTTGTGCTCTCAAATGTAATTTGGTGGGTTTTGTTTTAATTTATTTTGTTTTTTTGCTTTGGTTTTTTACATGGAAGGAACAGTACCATGGTTTGAAGAAGTTGGAGTGTCTTACCTAAGAGAAATTTGAAAAAAGGGACAATTCAGCAGCCAAGAATTTCTCAAATGCCCTTGTCGTTTTAAAAAAAAGTGACATAAATTTGAGCGCGTCATGTCCATGTCTCTTTACAAAAGATTGTACCTCCTATGTCATAGGAATTACTGTTTCTTTGAAAGGTCAACCTGCACTGAAATAAAGATAATCCCTACTTTCCTTATTCTGCTTGAAACCACATCCTTTGTTAGTTATATTTTCTTACCCAGAAACACTTGGAGATGACTACAGCAAGAGTTTCCCATTAGTGGAATTTCCACGGAGACACATGAAGTAATACTGCACAACTTCAATTGAAGTGCACTGTCCCTTGACAATGGCAAGTCTGGGCAAACCTCTAGCAACTGAAAACCTTAGAAAGTCTGAAAGTGAGTGAATGAAAATGGGCCTCTCCACATTTGGACAGGGCCTCTCCTGAAGCACACATTTGTGGAAAAAGTAATTATGAGAGAGGAATGAACTCGCAAAACGGAATGGAAATTTTCTTGTTTGGGCCTGGAACGCTATGGCCTGGAGCCCTGTGGTTCTAACTGGATGAGCAAAGTGTGAGCAGAGATCAAAGTAAAACGCACACCATTTAGGGAACTCGATATTTAACCAGGCGTCCAGAGTAGTGGCAAACTGTACTTGTGTCAATTTGCTCAAATCCTGTCTTCACACGAAGTAAATTCCAGCACGACCAGTGACTAAAGGAGGACACATTTCAAAGGACTTGTAAAAAGTCCAACACTGAATTTAGCCCAACACTGAATTTAGATGAAAAGTAGCAGAGTCTGTTTGTATTTCAAGTTTTAATAGCAGAAACTTATAACATGTAATAGCTGTTACATGAATAACTTCAGAGCTTTTGGAGAGGTCTAAATCACTATGAGTGAGGGCTTCCCTGAGTCACAAAGTTAAAAATAGTAAAAGAAACAATTTGAAAAACCAATCAACCAATAAAATACAAACACTAAGTCCAAAGGGTTTCACTGGTTTTAAAACCACTTATGGAATGCACAACAATTGAAGAGGCTTTCTCTGCATTCTGCTTTACTCAGGCCCGGTACATGAGCAACTGTGAAAGCAAAATTCAAAATGTTATGTGAAGTGACCATTTCATTGTTGAAACCATGACCCAATAGATATTTTCTCTTTTGAAACTTCGTACATTATCCATATATGTTCTCAAATGGAAGGAATACACAGGATTTAGGCTGAATTTTTTTTCCAGTATTTTGTGTTCCACCAGATTTATCTGAAGATCTCCTGTCCTGCATCCACTGGCCAATGCAGAAGGCCACACATAGGAGAACCAACATGAGAAGTTCACTTCTACAGCCTGATTATATCAACATGAGAATATAATTTTCCTTTCATCATCAAAGATTTTTACATCAGATTAACCAGCTCTCTTGCTTTCCCATGTTTTTCCCTGGTTTTTGTACCTTGAAATGGGTGTGCACTCTTCTCAGGCTTGATCTCCCTCTTCCCCCGTATTTCCAAACATATTCATCTGGGAAACATGTAAAGATCTTATTCGGGGCTTGTTTCATTGTTTTCAAATATCTGCCCTTGAAATTCAACTTCCACCACTGTCTCTCATATCCAAAGCTATGTGCTTGCAGAGGATTTCTGCTGAGAAATTTCACAGAAAGCTCTTATACTGCAGGTGAATGATGCCAGCAAGTCTTGACTGAATAGCGTAGGGAACAGGACTCAGCCAAATGACAGACATGACAAGGGAAAAGCGTATGCTCAAGGATAGGACATGGCAGAGATCATCTGCCAGGCCCTGGCATATTTCATATCCCATTGAAAGTACATCCATGTGTAGATTGGCAAGCATTTCCATCCACAAATTCTGAGCAGTGAAGCCTTCAGAGAGAATATTGTGGCACACCAGGCCAAGAATGTTCATCCTATTTAAATCTTGCCCTACAAGGTCCTCTGTGCCACTGAGGTCTCCATGGCAACGCCCAGCATTGTGACTCAGGTCTCCTACTGCACACTTGTGTCCTAGAGCCTAAAGTCCAGCTCACAATGGTGCTCAGCCAATTGCAGCCCAGTGTGGTTGCCTGGCAACCACACGCTTGTGGATTTCTGTGAACTGTTTCAGCCCAACTCTGCAGCTTTCCACCTCATACAACCACAGCCATTCCAATCATGTAGTATTTGATTAGCCTCTCTATGTTGCCTCAGAATTTTTTTACAGTTGTAGTGATCAAGAAAATTTGACATATTTTGAGAAGTGGAGGGAAGTAATTGAAAGAACTTTTGGTCTGTCTGTGGTCAATGGGTTCCAAAGTTGACTACCCCAGTCTTTTAAATTTTCAATCCTAGAGCCTAAAATCCACCTCACAGTGATGTTCAGCCAGTCTCAGCCCAGTGTGGTTGCCTGGCAACCACAAGCCTGTGGGTTTCTGTGAACAGTTTCAGCCCAACTCTGCAGCTTTCCACCTCATACAACCACAGCCATTCCAATCATGCAGTATTTGATTAACCTCTCTAAGTTGCCTCAGAATTTTCTTTGAAGTTGAGGTGATCAAGCAAATTTGACATATTTTGACAAGTGGAGGGAAGTAACTGGCTCTGTCTTTAGCTCTGTTGGTGGTACATGGGGTCCAAACTTGACTAGCCCAGTCTATTCAATTTTCAAACTTAGAAAGCCAAATGTTTCAGGGGAGGAAAGAAAATGCCACAATGATTAGTGTTCTGCTGTGAGAGTCGACCCCCCTGCTACAACCCCCTCCCCAGAGCGGGGAATGAAATGGTTAACTCCCTAACTCCCCAGAGCGGGGAATGAAAGGGTTAACTCCCTAACTCCCCAGAGCGGGGAATAAAGGGTTGACTCCCTAACTTCCCAGAGCTATCAAAGCAGAGCAGTAAAGAATGCTTCACTCCCTAAACCTTTCCCAGGAGATAGTCAGAGCGGGGCCAAAAGAAATGTCTCTGCTAGTCATTAACCACTAGATGTTCTGTTCTCTGTAAAGATAGAGATAAGCAAAAGAATGTACTGTATAAACATTACCAGGGAGCACCTGGCACTCTAAGGTCAACCCAAGACCCTCGGTCTCCATGGTTACTCAGCCCCAGACCCTCAAATCAGCATTAGCCAGGTCCTGCGCCACTCAAATTTAACCAATGCGATTTGCTTCTGTAAACTTACTTGCCTCCTGCGTGTACCTTTAAAAACCCTACACAAATTCCTCTCGGGGCCCCTCCGCACACGTTTGCCTGAGGGACCCCATGCGCATGGAAATAAACTTTCTTTTCCTCACCAAGAGCTGAGTCCTTGGGGTCTCTTTCCCTGCGGCGTTGGCCCTAACATCGTGGAGGCCCCAGCGAGATTAGCACGTCTCACGGGAGGTGACCCCAACGGCTCTACGGGTGAGTACGACTGGTCGCTTTTCATACCACCGCTGTTTACGCCCCGAGCCATACGGCTCCGATCTAGGGGCAATTTTTGTTATCTGTTTCGTACTCTGTTCCCTGGTGACTGGGGGACGCCCCACACGGTTTCCGTGGTTCACCGTCTGCGATAGGGCCTCCCTATCGATTTGGGGGGATTTCGATTCCCAATCTGTGGTCCGTCTGGGCCAATTTGGAGACACCCTTTGAGGTGACTCATCTGGGGGATTTAGATTCCCAGTCTGTGGTCCGCCCGGGCCAATCTGGAGACACCCTGTAAGGTGTCTCATTTGGAGTGAAACTGATGCGTATGCATGTGAATGAGGTGGCCGGCCTGATTGTTTTGTGTGTCGTGGGTGCTGTGCTTGGTTATTTGTTGTACCGCGCTTGCGTTAACCGCCCTGTGACAATAGAACATCATGGGACAGTCGACCTCATCCCCATTGTCCCTCACCCTCGACCATTGGTCGGAGGTGCGGAAGAGGGCTCACGATCTCTCCTTGCAGGTCAAGAAGAGTAAGTGGCAGAATTTCTGCTCGACTGAGTGGCCTACTTTCTCTGTGGGATGGCCACCAGAGGGGACTTTTCATCTGCCCCTCATTCTAGCAGTTAAGGACGTCATCTTCCGCCCCGGACAAAGGGGGCACCCTGATCAGGTCGCTTACATCCTGGTATGGCAGGACCTCAGGGAGGAACCCCCATTATGGGTAAAATCCTTTCTTCCCCCTTCTGACTCATCTGTACCAAAGCTTTTAGCTCTGAAAGGACCTCCCACTTCGGCTCCAGTCCTGCCCGAGTCTCAGCCTGATCTACCCTTACTCGACTATGACCAGCCTCCCCCTTCCCAGCTGACTCAACCTCCTCCGTACCCACTCTCTCCTCCAGCCTCCTCGTCCGAATCGAGTGCTGCTTCTCCGTCAGCCCCCTCTTCACCTGAGCTAAATTCCTCTCCTCCTCCGATACCCACGTCCCCTCTATATCCCCCACTCCCTGCGATGGCTTGCCCCGAGCCCACACCTCTGGGGCCCACGGGCCCAGCCCAGAACACTCGGAGCAAGCTACGGCCTGAGGATCCAGTCGTTACCCTCCCTCTCCGTCCCTATGGGCCCATGATAGACGATGGGACAGATGGAGGGCAGATGCCCGCTTTACAGTACTGGCCTTTTTCTACCTCAGATCTCTATAACTGGAAAAACAATAACCCTCCTTTTTCTGATGATCCTTCTAAGCTAACAGGTCTAATGGATTCTGTTATGTTCTCCCACCAACCCACATGGGACGACTGTCAACAGCTCCTAGGGGTCCTGTTCACCACCGAGGAAAGAGACCACATCCTCCTGGAAGCCCGGAAAGCTGTTCCCGGAGAGGATGGCAGACCCACCCAGAGACCAGACCGGATCGATGACTTCTTCCCCTTAAAGCGCCCCAACTGGGACCCCAACTCACCTGCTGGTAGGCAGCATCTTTCTATCTATCGCCAGACTCTAATGGCAGGTCTCCGGGCGGCCGCAAGGCGCCCCACTAATCTGGCCAAGGTAAGAGAAGTTACCCAAGGACCTGCTGAGACTCCCTCAGTTTTTCTAGAATGCCTGATGGAAGCTTACCGGCGATATACGCCTTTTAACCCTGAGGAGGAAGGCCGACAAGGCTCGATAGCTATGGCCTTTATAGGACAATCGGCCCCTGATATAAGACGTAAGCTCCAAAGGCTAGATGGTCTCCAAGACCTGACTCTGAGGGATCTTGTTAAGGAAGCTGAAAAAGTCTACTATAAGCGGGAGACAGAGGAAGAGAAAGAATTAGCTAGGGACAAAAGACGAAACAAGGAATTAACTAAGATGTTGGCCACAGTTATTCAGGGAAAACCTGAGCCAGGAAAGGGAAAGCCCACTCGCCCTCCATTAGACCCTGACCAATGTGCATATTGTAAGGAAAAAGGACACCTGATCAAAGACTGTGAAAAGTTAAAAAAGAAACGGGCCAAAGAAGAACGAGAAAGGCAGTCCTCACAGCGATCCCGAGCCCCCATGCTCGCCCTAGATGAAGAAGACTAGGGACTTCGGGGCTCAGATCCCCTCCCCGAGCTCAGGGTAATATTTAAAGTGGAGGGGACTCCCGTGGAATTCGAGGTCGATACGGGAGCTGTTTATTCGGCCTTACAAGCCCCCTTAGGGGCCCTTTCAACTAAGAAATCATTAGTTCAAGGGGCTAACGGGAGCAAATATCGCTCGTGGACCACTGAGCGCACAGTTGACTTAGGCAAGGGAAAAGTAAAACACTCCTTTCTGGTTATTCCCGAATGTCCTGCTCCCCTCCTGGGACGGGACTTATTAACCAAACTGGGGGCAAAAATTTCCTTTGAGCCCCAAGGACCTCAAGTAACATTCCGTAACCCAAAGGTTGGGCAACCTATGGTTACGGTGTTATCTCTAAAACTGGAAGATGAATATAGGCTCTACGACCACCAGGATCCCCAGCCTATCGCCCCAGCCTGGCTAACTGATTTTAAAGAATCCTGGGCCGAGACGGCTGGACTTGGGCTGGCAAGCCAGCAACCGCCTGTAGTGGTTACTTTAAAAACCACTGCCTCCCCTATTCGGGTCAAGCAATATCCCATTAATAGAGAAGCTCACCTAGGGATTAAGGTGCACATACAGAGACTTTTAGACCAAGGGGTATTAACTCCTTGTCGGTCTGCATGGAATACTCCGTTACTCCCGGTCAAAAAGCCCGGGACGAATGACTACAGACCGGTACAGGACCTAAGGGAGGTCAATAGCAGGGTAGAAGACATTCACCCCACCGTACCCAATCCCTATAATCTCCTCAGCGAGTTAAATCCGTCAAGGACTTGGTATACTGTTCTGGATTTAAAGGATGCCTTTTTCTGTTTGCCTTTACACAAAGATAGCCAGCCCTTATTTGCATTTGAATGGACGGACCCTGAGACTGGGTCCGCCGGACAACTAACCTGGACGCGCCTCCCACAGGGCTTCAAAAACAGCCCAACCATCTTTGATGAAGCCCTACATAAGGATTTAGCCCCCTTTCGGGCTCAACACCCAAGCCTCACCCTTCTTCAATATGTAGATGACTTGCTGCTGGCTGCGGACTCTGAGGGTGACTGCACAAGCGGAACTCAGGACCTTTTACGTGAGTTGGCTATCCTGGGGTATAGGGCATCAGCAAAAAAGGCTCAAATTTGTAAGCGAGAGGTAATTTTTCTGGGCTACTCCTTAAAAGGGGGAAAAAGGTGGCTCACTGAGGCCAGAAAACAGACTGTGGTCCAGATTCCCCCTCCAAAGAGTCAAAAACAATTACGAGAGTTCCTGGGCACTGCGGGGTTTTGCCGGTTATGGATCCCCGGATTCGCAACTTTGGCAGCTCCCCTATATCCGTTACTGAAGGGGGGATCTCCCTTTATCTGGAAAAAAGATCACCAGCAGGCCTTTGATGCCATCAAGCGGGCTCTCCTGTCCGCTCCGGCCCTGGCTCTTCCTAATGTGGATAAGCCCTTTACTCTCTTCATGGAAGAAAAAAAAGGAATAGCGAGAGGAGTGCTGACCCAGGCCTTTGGGCCATGGAGGCGTCCGGTGGCTTACCTCTCAAAAAGACTGGACACTGTGGCAAGCGGGTGGCCACCCTGCCTAAAGGCCATCGCAGCAGCTGCCTTGCTCATTAAAGACGCTGACAAATTGACTTTGGGACAGAAAATAACAATCATTGCCCCGCACACGCTAGAAAGCATCATCCGCCAGCCTCCAGACAGGTGGCTCTCAAATGCCAGAGTTACTCATTATCAGAGCCTCTTACTCAACAAGGACAAGATAACTTTTGGACCCCCGGTGACTCTCAACCCAGCGACTCTGCTGCCGGAAGAAGCTTCGGAACCCGTCCTCCATACCTGCCAGGACGTCTTGGCAGAAGAGGCCGGAGTACGACCGGACTTATTGGATTGCCCCTTACCCAATGCAGAGGTGACCTACTTCACTGACGGGAGTAGCTTTTTGATTCAAGGTAAGCGGTATGCGGGGGTGGCTGTGACTGATTATTCCAATGTTATATGGACAGCCAGACTAGAGGACGGGTCCTCAGCCCAAAAGGCCGAACTGATTGCTTTGACTAAGGCTCTGGAGCTAGCTAAAGGAAAGCGAGCGAACATTTACACGGATAGCCGATATGCTTTTGCAACGGCCCACATCCACGGGGCCATATACCGCCAGCGGGGGCTTCTGACCTCCGCAGGAAAAGAAATAAAACACAAACAGGAAATCCTCCAGTTGCTCGCTGCAGTTATGTTGCCCCAGAAGGTGGCGATAATACACTGTAACAGTCACCAGAAAGGGACTGATCCCGTCACAAGGGGAAACAACCTGGCCGATCAGGCAGCAAAATCTGCAGCCATGGGAGACTCACAGATGTTGGTGACTGATGTCAAAGATTCTCCTCAAAAGGAGAAAGCTCAGATTAACCAAACCCCTGAAACACCTGATTTGACTGCTTACATACAACAGGCCCACCGGCTCACTCATTTGGGAGCTAAAAAGCTAAGCCTACTGGCCCAACACCAAGACTTCCCAGGGGTATCCCCCACTGCCATACGTCAGGTCGCCAATCGGGTGGTGGCTAATTGTGAGGCATGTCAATTGACCAATGCCTACCCTGCCAAGCTGGCCCCCGGCAGAAGGCTACGCGGCACCAGACCTGGACAATACTGGGAAGTGGACTTTACAGAAGTTAAGCCTGCCCGATGTGGACTAAAATATCTGCTAGTTTTTGTAGACACCTTTTCTGGATGGACTGAGGCTTTTCCTACCAAAAAGGAAACCGCTGCCATGGTAACTAAAAAATTGATGGAAGAAATATTTCCCCGGTTCGGATTGCCAAAGGTAATAGGGTCTGATAATGGACTGGCGTTTGTGGCTAAGGTAAGTCAGGGACTGGCCAACATATTGGGGATTGATTGGAAATTACATTGTGCTTATAGACCCCAAAGTTCAGGACAGGTAGAAAGAATGAATAGAACTATTAAGGAGACCCTCACTAAATTGGCTCATGAGACTGGCTTAAAAGATTGGACGATGCTCCTGCCGTATGCCCTTTTTCGCGCGCGAAACACCCCGTCTACCAAACCCCCTAACCTTACTCCCTTCGAAATCCTTTTTGGCACTCCACCCCCCATTCGAGATCTCACTCCCCTAACTGAGCATGCTGCCTTGTTGCCAACCTCCCTGTCTGACAGGCTCATCGCCCTTGACAATCTACAGAGGGACGTGTGGACGCAGCTAGCCTCGGCCTATGCTCCCAGTGAGTTCCCCGCGCCACATCCGTACCAGGTGGGAGACTTTGTGTTCGTCCGGCGCCACCAACAAGAGACTCTACAGCCTCGCTGGAAAGGACCATACCAGGTCCTATTGACTACTCCTACAGCGGTAAAGGTTGACGGAGTCGCCTCTTGGGTACACGCGTCACATCTAAAGCCTGCTTCAGCGCCAGAGGACGGCTCCTGGGAACTCAAGCGGTCTGATAACCCCTTAAAACTTAAGCTGAGCCGAAAGACTCTTTAATGCTGTTTCTGTACACCCCCCCCTTATGTATTACTATGAGATAACCCAACAAAAACCCCAGGTTGTAACCCCCTGGGCTATGATGAAATTGCTCATGTTAATGTTAGTGTTAGTCACCCCTACAATAGCGAACCCCCACCGCCCTTGGGTCTGGACATTAAGCCGATGGGACAGCCCAAAAGAGGTCGATAAGTGGACAGGTTCAGGCCATCCAACCTTTAGTTTCTATTCCTGTGATATTGTTCCTCTTGACCCTAACGTTGACCACCCCCCGGAAATATATCTATGTCCCGCGTCTGTGGAAGGAAGAAGTTATTGCAATTCCCCAGGCGAATACTATTGTGCCTACTGGGGATGTGAAACGATGGCCACAGCATGGACCCCCTCAATAAAGGACCGTCACCTTAGCTTGTCAGCAACAGGGGGAGGTCAACATAAAGGCCCTTTGCCACTGTCAAAGAGGAGCCTCCACTCCTATGACGGAGGACCAGGTAATTGCCGACATTTACAACTCGAGGTCCTCACCCCCGAGGACCAATCTTGGACGACAGGAAAAATCTGGGGATTTAGATACTATATGAGTGGACCAGACACAGGAGGGCTCATTTTAATTAAAAAGAAACTAAAGACAGAGCCACTGCTGTCCACACCTTCTCCAACAACAGCTAGGGGGCCCTCATCCCCCATGCCTGTGACTACCCAAAGCCAAGTGCCCATAGTCTCACCTCACATCCCCTCCGGGTATTTAACTAATCCCCCTGAGTCGGGACTCGTCCCCCCAACCGTGAACTCCCTCCTCAGTCTTATACTTGGGGCTCATAAAGCCCTCAATCTTACCCATCCAGACCTAGACCAAGCTTGTTGGTTATGTCTAAATGCTAACCCTCCATATTATGAGGGGACTGCTCTAAATGACTCCTATACGCTGACTCCTAATCCCGATCAGTGCGACTGGGATCATGTGTTCCACACCCTATCTTTACCTGACCTTGCTAGCCGAGGAACCTGTATAGGGACACTTGATAATTGGCCTACAAACCTACGCCATCGTTGCCTCACACATACCCGCTCCTTCCCCAGGAACCAATACCTCATCCCTCCTACTGGGACATTCTGGTTATGTACTACAGGGCTCACCCCTTGTGTCTCCACAAATGTACTCCTGGCAGGGGATAGCTCCTGCATCCTTATAGACCTTATGCCACGCATTAAATATCTCCCCCCTAACATGCTCCCCCTCATGAGAGGTCGATATAAACGAGAACCTGTCTCCCTGACCCTAGCAGTCCTATTGGGGATAGGTGTGGTGGGGGGAATAGGAACTGGCACAGCAGCCCTCATTACTGGACATCAGTCTCGCCAACAACTTCTTGCAGTAGTAAACCAAGATTTACAGGCCTTAGAAACTTCTATAACTGCGTTACAACAATCCCTCTCGTCTCTATCTGAAGTAGTGTTACAGAACAGGAGAGGCTTAGATCTACTATTTTTAAAAGAAGGCGGTCTCTGCGCCGCACTTAGAGAAGAATGTTGTTTCTACACCGATCATACTGGGATTGTAAAGGACGCAATGGAAAAGTTGAGAGAGAGAATCAAATCTCGAGAGCCCCCTTCAAATGAAGCCAAAATGTTTTCCTTCTGGGAATCAATCCTGCCCTATGTTCTCCCTTTACTGGGACCCCTGGCCGGATTCATTATAGTCATGGCTATAGCCCCTTGCCTCATTAACCGAGTAACCCAATTTGTGAGGGCTCAGATCTCTCAAGTAAAAGTTATGGTGCTACACCAACAATATGACCCCTTACCTAAACAGGACCTTTAGGATTAAAAGTCATTGGAGAAATAAAAGGGGGGAATGTGAGAGTCGACCCCCCTGCTACAACCCCCTCCCCAGAGCGGGGAATGAAAGGGTTAACTCCCTAACTCCCCAGAGCGGGGAATGAAAGGGTTAACTCCCTAACTCCCCAGAGCAGGGAATGAAAGGGTTAACTCCCTAACTCCCCAAAGCGGGGAATAAAAGGGTTGACTCCCTAACTTCCCAGAGCTATCAAAGCAGAGCAGTAAAGAATGCTTCACTCCCTAAACCTTTCTCAGGAGATAGTCAGAGCGGGGCCAAAAGAAATGTCTCTGCTAGTCATTAACCACTAGATGTTCTGTTCTCTGTAAAGATAGAGATAAGCAAAAGAATGTACTGTATAAACAGGACCAGGGAGCACCTGGCACTCTAAGGTCAACCCAAGACCCTCGGTCTCCATGGTTACTCAGCCCCAGACCCTCAAATCAGCATTAGCCAGGTCCTGCGCCGCTCAAAATTAACCAATGCGATTTGCTTCTGTAAACTTACTTGCCTCCTGCGTGTACCTTTAAAAACCCTACACGAATTCCCCTCGGGGCCCCTCCGCACACGTTTGCCTGAGGGACCCCATGCGCATGGAAATAAACTTTCTTTTCCTCACCAAGAGCTGAGTCCTTGGAGTCTCTTTCCCTGCGGCGTTGTCCCTAACACTATGTCATAGGAATTACTGTTTCTTTGAAAGGTCAACCTGCACTGAAATAAAGATAATCCCTCCTTTCCTTATTCTGCTTGAAACCACATCCTTTGTTAGTTATATTTTCTTACCCAGAAACACTTGGAGATGACTACAGCAAGAGTTTCCCATTGGTGGAATTTCCACGGAGACACATGAAATAATACTGCACAACTTCAAGTGAAGTGCACTGTCCCTTGACAATGGCAAGTCTGGGCAAACCTCTAGTAACTGAAAACCTTAGAAAGTCTGAAAGTGAGTGAATGAAAATGGGCCTCTCCACATTTGGACAGGGCCTCTCCTGAAGCACACATTTGTGGAAAAATAATTATGATAGAGGAATGAACTCGCAAAACGGAATGGAAATTTTCTTGTTTGGGCCTGGAACGCTATGGCCTGGAGCCCTGTGGTTCTAACTGGATGAGCAAAGTGTGAGCAGAGATCAAAGTAAAACGCACACCATTTAGGGAACTCGATATTTAACCAGGCGTCCAGAGTAGTGGCAAACTGTACTTGGGTCAATTTGCTCAAATCCTGTCTTCACACGAAGTAAATTCCAGCACGACCAGTGACTAAAGGAGGACACATTTCAAAGGACTTGTAAAAAGTCCAACACTGAATTTAGCCCAACACTGAATTTAGATGAAAAGTAGCAGAGTCTGTTTGTATTTCAAGTTTTAATAGCAGAAACTTATAACATGTAATAGCTGTTACATGAATAACTTCAGAGCTTTTGGAGAGGTCTAAATCACTATGAGTGAGGGCTTCCCTGAGTCACAAAGTTAAAAATAGTAAAAGAAACAATTTGAAAAACCAATCAACCAATAAAATACAAACACTAAGTCCAAAGGGTTTCACTGGTTTTAAAACCACTTATGGAATGCACAACTATTGAAGAGGCTTTCTCTGCATTCTGCTTTACTCAGGCCCGGTACATGAGCAACTGTGAAAGCAAAATTCAAAATGTTATGTGAAGTGACCATTTCATTGTTGAAACCATGACCCAATAGACATTTTCTCTTTTGAAACTTCGTACATTATCCATATATGTTCTCAAATGGAAGGAATACACAGGATTTAGGCTGAATTTTTTTTTTCAGCATTTTGTGTTCCACCAGATTTATCTGAAGATCTCCTGTCCTGCATCCACTGGCCAATGCAGAAGGAAACACATAGGAGAACCAACATGAGAAGTTCACTTCTACAGCCTGATTATATCATCATGAGAATATAATTTTCCTTTCATCATCAAAGATTTTTACATCAGATTAACCAGCTCTCTTGCTTTCCCATGTTTTTCCCTGGTTTTTGTACCTTGAAATGGGTGTGCACTCTTCTCAGCCTTGATCTCCATCTTCCCCCGTATTTCCAAACATATTCATCTGGGAAACATGTAAAGATTTTATTCGGGGCTTGTTTCATTGTTTTCAAATATCTGCCCTTGAAATTCAACTTCCACCACTGTCTCTCATATCCAAAGCTATGTGCTTGCAGAGGAATTCTGCTGAGAAATTTCACAGAAAGCTCTTATACTGCAGGTGAATGATGCCAGCAAGTCTTGACTGAATAGCTTAGGGAACTGGACTCAGCCAAATGACAGACATGACAAGGGAAAAGCGTATGCTCAAGGATAAGACATGGCAGAGATCATCTGCCAGGCCCTGGCATATTTCATATCCCATTGAAAGTACATCCATGTGTAGTTTGGCAAGCATTTCCATCCACGAATTCTGAGCAGTGAAGCTTTCAGAGAGAATATTGTGGCATACCAGGCCAAGAATATTCATCCTATTTAAATCTTGCCCTACAAGGTCCTCTGTGTCACTGAGGTCTCCATGGCAACGCCCAGCATTGTGACTCAGGTCTCCTACTGCACACTTGTATCCTAGAGCCTAAAGTCCAGCTCACAATGGTGCTCAGCCAATCACAGCCCAGTGTGGTTGCCTGGCAACCACAAGCTTGTGGATTTCTGGGAACTGTTTCAGCCCAACTCTGCAGCTTTCCACCTCGTACAACCTCAGCCATTCCAATCGTGCAATATTTGATTAGACTCACTATGTTGCCTCAGAATTTTTTTTACAGTTGTAGTGATGAAGAAAATTTGACATATTTTGAGAAGTGGAGGGAAGTAATTGGAAAACATTTTGGTATGTCTGAGGTCTATGGGTTCCAAACTTGACTACCCCAGTCTTTTAAATTTGCAAACGTAGAGCCTAAAATCCACCTCACAGTGATGTTCAGCCAATCTCAGCCCAGTGTGGTTGCCTGGCAACCACAAGCCTGTGGATTTCTGTGAACAGTTTCATCCCAACTCTGGAGCTTTCCACCTCATACAACCAAAGCCATTCCAATCATGCAGTATTTGATTCACCTCTCTAAGTTGCCTCAGAATTTTCTTTGAAGTTGTGGTGATCACGCAAATTTGACATATTTTGACAAGTGGAGGGAAGTAATTGGCTCTGTCTTTAGCTCTGTTGGTGGTATATGGGGTCCAAACTTGACTAGCCCAGTCTATTCAATTTTCAAACTTAGAAAGCCAAATGTTTCAGGGGAGGAAAGAAAATGCCACAATGATTTCGGTTCTGCCAAGTTTCTGGTGGCTTGGGAAGCAAACCTGCAAACCATACATGCAGTCTCTGCTGGATTACTGCCACCATGGTAGTATCAGTTAGCACTAAATGCCAGCAACCAGAAGATGAGTCCCAAAATGAAAGTGAATCCTTGCAGTGCATGAATATTTGGAGTGCCTGCTTCAACTATCCAGCTTCCTCGGGGTTCACTTGTCTGCAATCGCTATTTCAAGGAGGTCTGCAGCCATTCCAGCATAACCCTGGACACTAAACATGAGGTACTGGCTCAATACCTAAACCAACATAATGCTAGATAGCTTATCACCAGCAGGTTTTCCCAGAATTCAAATGTAACATGGTGAAAGGGAAACCCTTAGAAAAGGGACGCAAATGCCCCTTTCCCTAAAAATCCCAGGTATTTTCTCATGGCATGGAATATTTAGACTCCACAACTCATGTAGTGAACCCAGGGACCTAGACCAACTGTGTCTAGGTTTCTCTTGTCCTCTTTTTGGAAACAGCATCTTATGCAGTTGTTGAAAGAGGCCTTGAGATAAATTCGTAGCCCAAGATGGACTGGAACTCCCAAGGATCCTTCCACCTCAGCCCCCAGATTGCTGGGATTATCGGCATGAGCGACCATGCCAAGCATGTGCACAGAGATTCTTACATAATTTGTGAAATCCCACTACTGATCTATAGGTAGCTTCTGTGCTTCAGGCTTTAGGAATATGCCTCTCTTTGTTTTGGCTCCCCTTGTTCAGGTGTCCATTTCTATTGTGAGAAGCTCCAAGGCCCCAGGCAAGGGGGTGGCTGCCCTTCCTCTGGTGTGTCCTTGGATGATTACAGCCCAGGTGAACAGGGTTCAAATATATTGGATCCTGTGCATTTGAAGAGGAAATGAGTAAAGATAAATGAGTTAATGTGGACATGCCAGGGAATTGAGGGCCCATGATAGAGACAAAACTTCAGGCCATGGGCTGAAGGCTGAGGCTTCTGTACCTCTAGCTTCTTGAATAGTGGGCCTGTTGAGCAATTTTGTGCTCTCAAATGTAAGTTGATTTGTTTTGTTTTAATTTATTTTGTTTTTTTGCTTTGGTTTTTTACATGGAAGGAACAGTACCATGGTTTGAAGAAGTTGGAGTGTCTGACCTAAGAGAAATCTGAGAAAAGGGACAATTCAGCAGCCAAGAATTTCTCAAATGCCCTTGTCGTTTTAAAAAAAGTGACATAAAGTTGAGCGCGTCATGTCCATGTCTCTTTACAAAAGATTGTACCTCCTATGTCATAAGAATTACTGTTTCTTTGAAAGGTCAACCTGCACTGAAATAAAGATAATCCCTCCTTTCCTTATTCTGCTTGAAACCACATCCTTTGTTAGTTATATTTTCTTACCCAGAAACACTTGGAGATGACTACAGCAAGAGTTTCCCATTGGTGGAATTTCCACGGAGACACATGAAGTAATACTGCACAACTTCAAGTGAAGTGCACTGTCCCTTGACAATGGCAAGTCTGGGCAAACCTCTAGTAACTGAAAACCTTAGAAAGTCTGAAAGTGAGTGAATGAAAATGGGCCTCTCCACATTTGGACAGGGCCTCTCCTGAAGCACACATTTGTGGAAAAAGTAATTATGATAGAGGAATGAACTCGCAAAACGGAATGGAAATTTTCTTGTTTGGGCCTGGAACGCTATGGCCTGGAGCCCTGTGGTTCTAACTTGATGAGGAAAGTGTGAGCAGAGATCAAAGTAAAATGCACACCATTTAGGGAACTCGATATTTAACCAGGCGTCCAGAGTAGTGGCAAAATGTACTTGGGTCAATTTGCTCAAATCCTGTCTTCACACGAAGTAAATTCCAGCACGACCAGTGACTAAAGGAGGACACATTTCAAAGGACTTGTAAAAAGTCCAACACTGAATTTAGCCCAACACTGAATTTAGATGAAAAGTAGCAGAGTCTGTTTGTATTTCAAGTTTTAATAGCAGAAACTTATAACATGTAATAGCTGTTACATGAATAACTTCAGAGCTTTTGAAGAGGTCTAAATCACTATGAGTGAGGGCTTCCCTGAGTCACAAAGTTAAAAATAGTAAAAGAAACAATTTGAAAAACCAATCAACCAATAAAATACAAACACTAAGTCCAAAGGGTTTCACTGGTTTTAAAACCACTTATGGAATGCACAACTATTGAAGAGGCTTTCTCTGCATTCTGCTTTACTCAGGCCCGGTACATGAGCAACTGTGAAAGCAAAATTCAAAATGTTATGTGAAGTGATCATTTCATTGTTGAAACCATGACCCAATAGACATTTTCTCTTTTGAAACTTCGTACATTATCCATATATGTTCTCAAATGGAAGGAATACACAGGATTTAGGCTGAATTTTTTTTTCAGTATTTTGTGTTCCACCAGATTATCTGAAGATCTCCTGTCCTGCATCCACTGGCCAATGCAGAAGGAAACACATAGGAGAACCAACATGAGAAGTTCACTTATACAGCCTGATTATATCATCATGAGAATATAATTTTCCTTTCATCATCAAAGATTTTTACATCAGATTAACCAGCTCTCTTGCTTTCCCATGTTTTTCCCTGGTTTTTGTACCTTGAAATGGGTGTGCACTCTTCTCAGCCTTGATCTCCATCTTCCCCCGTATTTCCAAACATATTCATCTGGGAAACATGCAAAGATCTTATTCGGGGCTTGTTTCATTGTTTTCAAATATCTGCCCTTGAAATTCAACTTCCACCACTGTCTCTCATATCCAAAGCTATGTGCTTGCAGAGGATTTCTGCTGAGAAATTTCACAGAAAGCTCTTATACTGCAGGTGAATGATGCCAGCAAGTCTTGACTGAATAGCTTAGGGAACAGGACTCAGCCAAATGACAGACATGACAAGGGAAAAGCGTATGCTCAAGGATAAGACATGGCAGAGATCATCTGCCAGGCCCTGGCATATTTCATATCCCATTGAAAGTACATCCATGTGTAGTTTGGCAAGCATTTCCATCCACGAATTCTGAGCAGTGAAGCCTTCAGAGAGAATATTGTGGCATACCAGGCCAAGAATATTCATCCTATTTAAATCTTGCCCTACAAGGTCCTCTGTGCCACTGAGGTCTCCATGGCAACGCCCAGCATTGTGACTCAGGTCTCCTACTGCACACTTGTATCCTAGAGCCTAAAGTCCAGCTCACAATGGTGCTCAGCCAATCACAGCCCAGTGTGGTTGCCTGGCAACCACAAGCTTGTGGATTTCTGTGAACTGTTTCAGCCCAACTCTGCAGCTTTCCACTTCATACAACCACAGCCATTCCAATCGTGCAATATTTGATTAGACTCTCTATGTTGCCTCAGAATTTTTTTACAGTTGTAGTAATCAATAAAATTGGACATATTTTGAGAAGTGGAGGGAAGTAATTGGAAAACATTTTGGTATGTCTGAGGTCTATGGGTTCCAAACTTGACTACCCCAGTCTTTTAAATTTGCAAACCTAGAGCCTAAAATCCACCTCACAGTGATGTTCAGCCAATCTCAGCCCAGTGTGGTTGCCTGGCAACCACAAGCCTGTGGATTTCTGTGAACAGTTTCAGCCCAACTCTGGAGCTTTCCACCTCATACAACCAAAGCCATTCCAATCATGCAGTATTTGATTCACCTCTCTAAGTTGCCTCAGAATTTTCTTTGAAGTTGTGGTGATCACGCAAATTTGACATATTTTGACAAGTGGAGGGAAGTAATTGGCTCTGTCTTTAGCTCTGTTGGTGGTATATGGGGTCCAAACTTGACTAGCCCAGTCTATTCAATTTTCAAACTTAGAAAGCCAAATGTTTCAGGTGAGGAAAGAAAATGCCACAATGATTTCGGTTCTGCCAAGTTTCTGGTGGCTTGGGAAGCAAACCTGCAAACCATACATGCAGTCTCTGCTGGATTACTGCCACCATGGTAGTATCAGTTAGCACTAAATGCCAGCAACCAGAAGATGAGTCCCAAAATGAAAGTGAATCCTTGCAGTGCATGAATATTTGGAGTGCCTGCTTCAACTATCCAGCTTCCTCGGGGTTCACTTGTCTGCAATCGCTATTTCAAGGAGGTCTGCAGCCTTTCCAGCATAACCCTGGACACTAAACATGAGGTACTGGCTCAATACCTAAACCAACATAATGCTAGATCGCTTATCACCAGCAGGTTTTCCCAGAATTCAAATGTAACATGGTGAAAGGGAAACCCTTAGAAAAGGGACGCAAATGCCCCTTTCACTAAAAATCCCAGGTATTTTCTCATGGCATGGAATATTTAGACTCCACAACTCATGTAGTGAACCCAGGGACCTAGACCAACTGTGTCTAGGTTTCTCTTGTCCTCTTTTTGGAAACAGCATCTTATGCAGTTGTTGAAAGAGGCCTTGACATAAATTCGTAGCCCAAGATGGACTGGAACTCCCAAGGATCCTTGCACCTCAGCCCCCAGATTGCTGGGATTATCAGGCATGAGCAACCATGCCAAGCATGTGCACAGAGATTGTTACATAATTTGTGAAATCCCACTGCTGGTCTATAGGTAGCTTCTGTGCTTCAGGCTTTAGGAGTATGCATCTCTTTGTTTTGGCTCCCCTTGTTCAGGTGTCCATTTCTATTGTGATAAGCTCCAAGGCCCCAGGCAAGGGGGTGGCTGCCCTTCCTCTGGTGTGTCCTTGGATGATTACAGCCCAGGTGAACAGGCTTCATATATTGGATCCTGTGCATTTGAAGAGGAAATGAGTAAAGATTCATGAGTTAATGTGGACATGCCAGGGAATTGAGGGCCCATGATAGAGACAAAACTTCAGGCCATGGGCTGAAGGCTGAGGCTTCTGTACCTCTAGCTTCTTGAATATTGGGCCTGCTGAGCAATTTTGTGCTCTCAAATGTAATTTGATGGGTTTTGTTTTAATTTATTTTGTTTTTTGCTTTGATTTTTTACATGGAAGGAACAGTACCATGGTTTGAAGAAGTTGGAGTGTCTTACCTAAGAGAAATTTGAAAAAAGGGACAATTCAGCAGCCAAGAATTTCTCAAATGCCCTTGTCGTTTTAAAAAAAAGTGACATAAAGTTGAGCGCGTCATGTCCATGTCTCTTTACAAAAGATTGTACCTCCTATGTCATAGGAATTACTGTTTCTTTGAAAGGTCAACCTGCACTGAAATAAAGATAATCCCTCCTTTCCTTATTCTGCTTGAAACCACATCCTTTGTTAGTTATATTTTCTTACCCAGAAACACTTGGAGATGACTACAGCAAGAGTTTCCCATTGGTGGAATTTCAACGGAGACACATGAAATAATACTGCACAACTTCAAGTGAAGTGCACTGTCCCTTGACAATGGCAAGTCTGGGCAAACCTCTAGTAACTGAAAACCTTAGAAAGTCTGAAAGTGAGTGAATGAAAATGGGCCTCTCCACATTTGGACAGGGCCTCTCCTGAAGCACACATTTGTGGAAAAAGTAATTATGAGAGAGGAATGAACTCGGAAAACGGAATGGAAATTTTCTTGTTTGGGCCTGGAACGCTATGGCCTGGAGCCCTGTGGTTCTAACTTGATGAGGAAAGTGTGAGCAGAGATCAAAGTAAAACGCACACCATTTAGGGAACTCGATATTTAACCAGGCGTCCAGAGTAGTGGCAAAATGTACTTGGGTCAATTTGCTCAAATCCTGTCTTCACACGAAGTAAATTCCAGCACGACCAGTGACTAAAGGAGGACACATTTCAAAGGACTTGTAAAAAGTCCAACACTGAATTTAGCCCAACACTGAATTTAGATGAAAAGTAGCAGAGTCTGTTTGTATTTCAAGTTTTAATAGCAGAAACTTATAACATGTAATAGCTGTTACATGAATAACTTCAGAGCTTTTGAAGAGGTCTAAATCACTATGAGTGAGGGCTTCCCTGAGTCACAAAGTTAAAAATAGTAAAAGAAACAATTTGAAAAACCAATCAACCAATAAAATACAAACACTAAGTCCAAAGGGTTTCACTGGTTTTAAAACCACTTATGGAATGCACAACTATTGAAGAGGCTTTCTCTGCATTCTGCTTTACTCAGGCCCCGTACATGAGCAACTGTGAAAGCAAAATTCAAAATGTTAGGTGAAGTGACCATTTCATTGTTGAAACCATGACCCAATAGACATTTTCTCTTTTGAAACTTCATACATTATCCATATATGTTCTCAAATGGAAGGAATACACAGGATTTAGGCTGAATTTTTTTTTCAGTATTTTGTGTTCCACCAGATTTATCTGAAGATCTCCTGTCCTGCATCCACTGGCCAATGCAGAAGGAAACACATAGGAGAACCAACATGACAAGTTCACTTCTACAGCCTGATTATATCATCATGAGAATATAATTTTCCTTTCATCATCAAAGATTTTTACATCAGATTAACCAGCTCTCTTGCTTTCCCATGTTTTTCCCTGGTATTTGTACCTTGAAATGGGTGTGCACTCTTCTCAGCCTTGATCTCCATCTTCCCCCGTATTTCCAAACATATTCATCTGGGAAACATGTAAAGATCTTATTCGGGGCTTGTTTCATTGTTTTCAAATATCTGCCCTTGAAATTCAACTTCCACCACTGTCTCTCATATCCAAAGCTACGTGCTTGCAGAGGAATTCTGCTGAGAAATTTCACAGAAAGCTCTTATACTGCAGGTGAATGATGCCAGCAAGTCTTGACTGAATAGCTTAGGGAACTGGACTCAGCCAAATGACAGACATGACAAGGGAAAAGCGTAAGCTCAAGGATAAGACATGGCAGAGATCATCTGCCAGGCCCTGGCATATTTCATATCCCATTGAAAGTACATCCATGTGTAGTTTGGCAAGCATTTCCATCCACGAATTCTGAGCAGTGAAGCTTTCAGAGAGAATATTGTGGCATACCAGGCCAAGAATATTCATCCTATTTAAATCTTGCCCTACAAGGTCCTCTGTGCCACTGAGGTCTCCATGGCAACGCCCAGCATTGTGACTCAGGTCTCCTACTGCACACTTGTATCCTAGAGCCTAAAGTCCAGCTCACAATGGTGCTCAGCCAATCACAGCCCAGTGTGGTTGCCTGGCAACCACAAGCTTGTGGATTTCTGTGAACTGTTTCAGCCCAACTCTGCAGCTTTCCACCTCGTACAACCACAGCCATTCCAATCGTGCAATATTTGATTAGACTCGCTATGTTGCCTCAGAATTTTTTTTACAGTTGTAGTGATCAAGAAAATTTGACATATTTTGAGAAGCGGACGGAAGTAATTGGAAAACATTTTGGTATGTCTGAGGTCTATGGGTTCCAAACTTGACTACCCCAGTCTTTTAAATTTGCAAACGTAGAACCTAAAATCCACCTCACAGTGATGTTCAGCGAATCTCAGCCCAGTGTGGTTGCCTGGCAACCACAAGCCTGTGGATTTCTGTGAACAGTTTCATCCCAACTCTGGAGCTTTCCACCTCTTACAACCAAAGCCATTCCAATCATGCAGTATTTGATTCACCTCTCTAAGTTGCCTCAGAATTTTCTTTGAAGTTGTGGTGATCACGCAAATTTGACATATTTTGACAAGTGGAGGGAAGTAATTGGCTCTGACTTTAGCTCTGTTGGTGGTATATAGGGTCCAAACTTGACTATCCCAGTCTATTCAATTTTCAAACTTAGAAAGCCAAATGTTTCAGGGGAGGAAAGAAAATGCCACAATGATTTGGGTTCTGCCAAGTTTCTGGTGGCTTGGGAAGCAAACCTGCAAACCATACATGCAGTCTCTGCTGGATTACTGCCACCATGGTAGTATCAGTTAGCACTAAATGCCAGCAACCAGAAGATGAGTCCCAAAATGAAAGTGAATCCTTGCAGTGCATGAATATTTGGAGTGCCTGCTTCAACTATCCAGCTTCCTCGGGGTTCACATGTCTGCAATCGCTATTTCAAGGAGGTCTGCAGCCATTCCAGCATAACCCTGGACACTAAACATGAGGTACTGGCTCAATACCTAAACCAACATAATGCTAGATAGCTTATCACCAGCAGGTTTTCCCAGAATTCAAATGTAACATGGTGAAAGGGAAACCCTTAGAAAAGGGACACAAATGCCCCTTTCCCTAAAAATCCCAGGTATTTTCTCATGGCATGGAATATTTAGACTCCACAACTCATGTAGTGAACCCAGGGACCTGGACCAATTGTGTCTAGTTTTCTGTTGTCCTCTTTTGGAAACAGCATCTTATGTAGTTGTTGAAAGAGGCCTTGAGATAAATTCATAGCCCAAGATGGACTGGAACTCCCAAGGATCCTTCCACCTCAGCCCCCAGATTGCTGGGATTATAGGCATGAGCGACCATGCCAAGCATGTGCACAGAGATTCTTACATAATTTGTGAAATCCCACTACTGATCTATAGGTAGCTTCTGTGCTTCAGGCTTTAGGAATATGCCTCTCTTTGTTTTGGCTCCCCTTGTTCAGGTGTCCATTTCTATTGTGAGAAGCTCTAAGGCCCCAGGCAAGAGTGTGGCTGCCCTTCCTCTGGTGTGTCCTTGGATGATTACAGCAGAGGTGAACAGGCTTCAAATATATTGGATCCTGTGCATTTGAAGAGGAAATGAGTAAAGATTCATGAGTTAATGTGGACATGCCAGGGAATTGAGGGCCCATGATAGAGACAAAACTTCAGGCCATGGGCTGAAGGCTGAGGCTTCTGTACCTCTAGCTTCTTGAATAGTGGGCCTGCTGAGCAATTTTGTGCTCTCAAATGTAATGTTCTGGGTTTTGTTTTAATTTATTTTTTTTTTTGCTTTGGTTTTTACATGGAAGGAACAGTACCATGGTTTGAAGAAGTTGGAGTGTCTTACCTAAGAGAAATTTGAAAAAAGGGACAATTCAGCAGCCAAGAATTTCTCAAATGCCCTTGTCGTTTTAAAAAAAGTGACATAAAGTTGAGCGCGTCATGTCCATGTCTCTTTACAAAAGATTGTACCTCCTATGTCATAGGAATTACTGTTTCTTTGAAAGGTCAACCTGCACTGAAATAAAGATAATCCCTCCTTTCCTTATTCTGCTTGAAACCACATCCTTTGTTAGTTATATTTTCTTACCCAGAAACACTTGGAGATGACTACAGCAAGAGTTTCCCATTGGTGGAATTTCCACGGAGACACATGAAGTAATACTGCACAACTTCAAGTGAAGTGCACTGTCCCTTGACAATGGCAAGTCTGGGCAAACCTCTAGTAACTGAAAACCTTAGAAAGTCTGAAAGTGAGTGAATGAAAATGGGCCTCTCCACTTTTGGACAGGGCCTCTCCTGAAGCACACATTTGTGGAAAAAGTAATTATGAGAGAGGAATGAACTCGCAAAACGGAATGGAAATTTTCTTGTTTGGGCCTGGAACGCTATGGCCTGGAGCCCTGTGGTTCTAACTGGATGAGCAAAGTGTGAGCAGAGATCAAAGTAAAACGCACACCATTTAGGGAACTCGATATTTAACCAGGCGTCCAGAGTAGTGGCAAACTGTACTTGGGTCAATTTGCTCAAATCCTGTCTTCACACGAAGTAAATTCCAGCACGACCAGTGACTAAAGGAGGACACATTTCAAAGGACTTGTAAAAAGTCCAACACTGAATTTAGCCCAACACTGAATTTAGATGAAAAGTAGCAGAGTCTGTTTGTATTTCAAGTTTTAATAGCAGAAACTTATAACATGTAATAGCTGTTACATGAATAACTTCAGAGCTTTTGGAGAGGTCTAAATCATTATGAGTGAGGGCTTCCCTGAGTCACAAAGTTAAAAATAGTAAAAGAAACAATTTGAAAAACCAATCAACCAATAAAATACAAACACTAAGTTCAAAGGGTTTCACTGGTTTTAAAACTACTTATGGAATGCACAACTATTGAAGAGGCTTTCTCTGCATTCTGCTTTACTCAGGCCCGGTACATGAGCAACTGTGAAAGCAAAATTCAAAATGTTATGTGAAGTGACCATTTCATTGTTGAAACCATGACACAATAGACATTTTCTCTTTTGAAACTTCATACATTATCCATATATGTTCTCAAATGGAAGGAATACACAGGATTTAGGCTGAATTTTTTTTCAGTATTTTGTGTTCCACCAGATTTATCTGAAGATCTCCTGTCCTGCATCCACTGGCCAATGCAGAAGGAAACACATAGGAGAACCAACATGACAAGTTCACTTCTACAGCCTGATTATATCATCATGAGAATATAATTTTCCTTTCATCATCAAAGATTTTTACATCAGATTAACCAGCTCTCTTGCTTTCCCATGTTTTTCCCTTATTTTTGTACCTTGAAATGGGTGTGCACTCTTCTCAGCCTTGATCTCCATCTTCCCCCGTATTTCCAAACATATTCATCTGGGAAACATGTAAAGATCTTATTCGGGGCTTGTTTCATTGTTTTCAAATATCTGCCCTTGAAATTCAACTTCCACCACTGTCTCTCATATCCAAAGCTACGTGCTTGCAGAGGAATTCTGCTGAGAAATTTCACAGAAAGCTCTTATACTGCAGGTGAATGATGCCAGCAAGTCTTGACTGAATAGCTTAGGGAACTGGACTCAGCCAAATGACAGACATGACAAGGGAAAAGCGTATGCTCAAGGATAAGACATGGCAGAGATCATCTGCCAGGCCCTGGCATATTTCATATCCCATTGAAAGTACATCCATGTGTAGTTTGGCAAGCATTTCCATCCACGAATTCTGAGCAGTGAAGCTTTCAGAGAGAATATTGTGGCATACCAGGCCAAGAATATTCATCCTATTTAAATCTTGCCCTACAAGGTCCTCTGTGCCACTGAGGTCTCCATGGCAACGCCCAGCATTGTGACTCAGGTCTCCTACTGCACACTTGTATCCTAGAGCCTAAAGTCCAGCTCACAATGGTGCTCAGCCAATCACAGCCCAGTGTGGTTGCCTGGCAACCACAAGCTTGTGGATTTCTGTGAACTGTTTCAGCCCAACTCTGCAGCTTTCCACCTCGTACAACCACAGCCATTCCAATCGTGCAATATTTGATTAGACTCGCTATGTTGCCTCAGAATTTTTTTTACAGTTGTAGTGATCAAGAAAATTTGACATATTTTGAGAAGCGGACGGAAGTAATTGGAAAACATTTTGGTATGTCTGAGGTCTATGGGTTCCAAACTTGACTACCCCAGTCTTTTAAATTTGCAAACGTAGAACCTAAAATCCACCTCACAGTGATGTTCAGCGAATCTCAGCCCAGTGTGGTTGCCTGGCAACCACAAGCCTGTGGATTTCTGTGAACAGTTTCATCCCAACTCTGGAGCTTTCCACCTCTTACAACCAAAGCCATTCCAATCATGCAGTATTTGATTCACCTCTCTAAGTTGCCTCAGAATTTTCTTTGAAGTTGTGGTGATCACGCAAATTTGACATATTTTGACAAGTGGAGGGAAGTAATTGGCTCTGACTTTAGCTCTGTTGGTGGTATATAGGGTCCAAACTTGACTATCCCAGTCTATTCAATTTTCAAACTTAGAAAGCCAAATGTTTCAGGGGAGGAAAGAAAATGCCACAATGATTTGGGTTCTGCCAAGTTTCTGGTGGCTTGGGAAGCAAACCTGCAAACCATACATGCAGTCTCTGCTGGATTACTGCCACCATGGTAGTATCAGTTAGCACTAAATGCCAGCAACCAGAAGATGAGTCCCAAAATGAAAGTGAATCCTTGCAGTGCATGAATATTTGGAGTGCCTGCTTCAACTATCCAGCTTCCTCGGGGTTCACTTGTCTGCAATCGCTATTTCAAGGAGGTCTGCAGCCATTCCAGCATAACCCTGGACACTAAACATGAGGTACTGGCTCAATACCTAAACCAACATAATGCTAGATAGCTTATCACCAGCAGGTTTTCCCAGAATTCAAATGTAACATGGTGAAAGGGAAACCCTTAGAAAAGGGACACAAATGCCCCTTTCCCTAAAAATCCCAGGTATTTTCTCATGGCATGGAATATTTAGACTCCACAACTCATGTAGTGAACCCAGGGACCTGGACCAATTGTGTCTAGTTTTCTGTTGTCCTCTTTTGGAAACAGCATCTTATGTAGTTGTTGAAAGAGGCCTTGAGATAAATTCATAGCCCAAGATGGACTGGAACTCCCAAGGATCCTTCCACCTCAGCCCCCAGATTGCTGGGATTATAGGCATGAGCGACCATGCCAAGCATGTGCACAGAGATTCTTACATAATTTGTGAAATCCCACTACTGATCTATAGGTAGCTTCTGTGCTTCAGGCTTTAGGAATATGCCTCTCTTTGTTTTGGCTCCCCTTGTTCAGGTGTCCATTTCTATTGTGAGAAGCTCTAAGGCCCCAGGCAAGAGTGTGGCTGCCCTTCCTCTGGTGTGTCCTTGGATGATTACAGCAGAGGTGAACAGGCTTCAAATATATTGGATCCTGTGCATTTGAAGAGGAAATGAGTAAAGATTCATGAGTTAATGTGGACATGCCAGGGAATTGAGGGCCCATGATAGAGACAAAACTTCAGGCCATGGGCTGAAGGCTGAGGCTTCTGTACCTCTAGCTTCTTGAATAGTGGGCCTGCTGAGCAATTTTGTGCTCTCAAATGTAATGTTCTGGGTTTTGTTTTAATTTATTTTTTTTTTTTGCTTTGGTTTTTACATGGAAGGAACAGTACCATGGTTTGAAGAAGTTGGAGTGTCTTACCTAAGAGAAATTTGAAAAAAGGGACAATTCAGCAGCCAAGAATTTCTCAAATGCCCTTGTCGTTTTAAAAAAAAAGTGACATAAATTTGAGCGCCTCATGTCCATGTCTCTTTACAAAAGATTGTACCTCCTATGTCATAGGAATTACTGTTTCTTTGAAAGGTAACCTGCACTGAAATAAAGATAATCCCTCCTTTCCTTATTCTGCTTGAAACCACATCCTTTGTTAGTTATATTTTCTTACCCAGAAACACTTGGAGATGACTACAGCAAGAGTTTCCCATTGGTGGAATTTCCACGGAGACACATGAAGTAATACTGCACAACTTCAAGTGAAGTGCACTGTCCCTTGACAATGGCAAGTCTGGGCAAACCTCTAGTAACTGAAAACCTTAGAAAGTCTGAAAGTGAGTGAATGAAAATGGGCCTCTCCACTTTTGGACAGGGCCTCTCCTGAAGCACACATTTGTGGAAAAAGTAATTATGAGAGAGGAATGAACTCGCAAAACGGAATGGAAATTTTCTTGTTTGGGCCTGGAACGCTATGTCCTGGAGCCCTGTGGTTCTAACTGGATGAGCAAAGTGTGAGCAGAGATCAAAGTAAAACGCACACCATTTAGGGAACTCGATATTTAACCAGGCGTCCAGAGTAGTGGCAAACTGTACTTGGGTCAATTTGCTCAAATCCTGTCTTCACACGAAGTAAATTCCAGCACGACCAGTGACTAAAGGAGGACACATTTCAAAGGACTTGTAAAAAGTCCAACACTGAATTTAGCCCAACACTGAATTTAGATGAAAAGTAGCAGAGTCTGTTTGTATTTCAAGTTTTAATAGCAGAAACTTATAACATGTAATAGCTGTTACATGAATAACTTCAGAGCTTTTGGAGAGGTCTAAATCACTATGAGTGAGGGCTTCCCTGAGTCACAAAGTTAAAAATAGTAAAAGAAACAATTTGAAAAACCAATCAACCAATAAAATCCAAACACTAAGTCCAAAGGGTTTCACTGGTTTTAAAACCACTTATGGAATGCACGACTATTGAAGAGGCTTACTCTGCATTCTGCTTTACTCAGGCCCGGTACATGAGCAACTGTGAAAGCAAAATTCAAAATGTTATGTGAAGTGACCATTTCATTGTTGAAACCATGACCCAATAGACATTTTCTCTTTTGAAACTTCGTACATTATCCATATATGTTCTCAAATGGAAGGAATACCCAGGATTTAGGCTGAATTTTTTTTTTCAGTATTTTGTGTTCCACCAGATTTATCTGAAGATCTCCTGTCCTGCATCCACTGGCCAATGCAGAAGCAAACACATAGAAGAACCAACATGAGAAGTTCACTTCTACAGCCTGATTATATCATCATGAGAATATAATTTTCCTTTCATCATCAAAGATTTTTACATCAGATTAACCAGCTCTCTTGCTTTCCCATGTTTTTCCCTGGTTTTTGTACCTTGAAATGGGTGTGCACTCTTCTCAGCCTTGATCTCCATCTTCCCCCGTATTTCCAAACATATTCATCTGGGAAACATGTAAAGATCTTATCCGGGGCTTGTTTCATTGTTTTCAAATATCTGCCCTTGAAATTCAACTTCCACCACTGTCTCTCATATCCAAAGCTATGTGCTTGCAGAGGAATTCTGCTGAGAAATCTCACAGAAAGCTCTTATACTGCAGGTGAATGATGCCAGCAAGTCTTGACTGAATAGCTTAGGGAACAGGACTCAGCCAAATGACAGACATGACAAGGGAAAAGCCTATGCTCAAGGATAAGACATGGCAGAGATCATCTGCCAGGCCCTGGCATATTTCATATCCCATTGAAAGTACATCCATGTGTAGTTTGGCAAGCATTTCCATCCACGAATTCTGAGCAGTGAAGCTTCCAGAGAGAATATTGTGGCATACCAGGCAAAGAATATTCATCCTATTTAAATCTTGCCCTACAAGGTCCTCTGTGCCACTGAGGTCTCCATGGCAACGCCCAGCATTGTGACTCTGGTCTCCTACTGCACACTTGTATTGTAGAGCCTAAAGTCCAGCTCACAGTGGTGCTCAGCCAATCACAGCCCAGTGTGGTTGCCTGGCAACCACAAGCTTGTGGATTTCTGTGAACTGTTTCAGCCCAACTCTGCAGCTTTCCACCTCGTAAAACCACAGCCATTCCAATCGTGCAATATTTTTTTAGACTCTCTATGTTGCGTCAGAATTTTTTTTACAGTTGTAGTGATCAAGAAAATTTGACATATTTTGAGAAGTGGAGGGAAGTAATTGGAAAACATTTTTGTATGTCTGAGGTCTATGGGTTCCAAACTTGACTACCCCAGTCTTTTAAATTTGCAAAGGTAGAGCCTAAAATCCACCTCACAGTGATGTTCAGCCAATCTCAGCCCAGTGTGGTTGCCTGGCAACCACAAGCCTGTGGATTTCTGTGAACAGTTTCAGCCCAACTCTGGAGCTTTCCACCTCATACAACCAAAGCCATTCCAATCATGCAGTATTTGATTCACCTCTCTAAGTTGCCTCAGAATTTTCTTTGAAGTTGTGGTGATCACGCAAATTTGACATATTTTGACAAGTGGAGGGAAGTAATTGGCTCTGTCTTTAGCTCTGTTGGTGGTATATGGGGTCCAAACTTGACTAGCCCAGTCTATTCAATTTTCAACTTAGAAAGCCAAATGTTTCAGGGGAGGAAAGAAAATGCCACAATGATTTGGGTTCTGCCAAGTATCTGGTGGCTTGGGAAGCAAACCTGCAAACCATACATGCAGTCTCTGCTGGATTACTGCCACCATGGTAGTATCAGTTAGCACTAAATGCCAGCAACCAGAAGATGAGTCCCAAAATGAAAGTGAATCCTTGCAGTGCATGAATATTTTGAGTGCCTGCTTCAACTATCCAGCTTCCTGGGGGTTCACTTGTCTGCAATTGCTATTTCAAGGAGGTCTGCAGCCTTTCCAGCATAAGCCTGGACACTAAACATGAGGTACTGGCTCAATACCTAAACCAACATAATGCTAGATAGCTTATCACCAGCAGGTTTTCCCAGAATTCAAATGTAACATGGTGAAAGGGAAACCCTTAGAAAAGGGACGCAAATGCCCCTTTCCCTAAAAATCCCAGGTATTTTCTCATGGCATGGAATATTTAGACTCCACAACTCATGTAGTGAACCCAGGGACCTAGACCAACTGTGTCCAGGTTTCTCTTGTCCTCTTTTTGGAAACAGCATCTTATGTAGTTGTTGAAAGAGGCCTTGACATAAATTCGTAGCCCAAGATGGACTGGAACTCCCAAGGATCCTTCCACCTCAGCCCCCAGATTGCTGGGATTATCAGGCATGAGCAACCATGCCAAGCATGTGCACAGAGATTCTTACATAATTTGTGAAATCCCACTACTGGTCTATAGGTAGCTTCTGTGCTTCAGGCTTTAGGAGTATGCATCTCTTTGTTTTGGTTCCCCTTGTTCAGGTGTCCATTTCTATTGTGATAAGCTCCAAGGCCCCAGGCAAGGGGGTGGCTGCCCTTCCTCTGGTGTGTCCTTGGATGATTACAGCCCAGGTGAACAGGCTTCAAGTATATTGGATCCTGTGCATTTGAAGAGGAAATGAGTAAAGATTCATGAGTGAATGTGGACATGCCAGGGAATTGAGGGCCCATGATAGAGACAAAACTTCAGGCCATGGGCTGAAGGCTGAGGCTTCTGTACCTCTAGCTTCTTGAATATTGGGCCTGCTGAGCAATTTTGTGCTCTCAAATGTAATTTGATGGGTTTTGTTTTAATTTATTTTGTTTTTTTGCTTTGGTTTTTTACATGGAAGGAACAGTACCATGGATTGAAGAAGTTGGAGTGTCTTACCTAAGAGAAATTTGAAAAAAGGGACAATTCAGCAGCCAAGAATTTCTCAAATGCCCTTGTCGTTTTAAAAAAAAGTGACATAAAGTTGAGCGCGTCATGTCCATGTCTCTTTACAAAAGATTGTACCTCCTATGTCATATGAATTACTGTTTCTTTGAAAGGTCAACCTGCACTGAAATAAAGATAATCCCTCCTTTCCTTATTCTGCTTGAAACCACATCCTTTGTTAGTTATATTTTCTTACCCAGAAACACTTGGAGATGACTACATCAAGAGTTTCCCATTGGTGGAATTTCCACGGAGACACATGAAGTAATACTGCACAACTTCAAGTGAAGTGCACTGTCCCTTGACAATGGCAATTCTGGGCAAACCTCTAGTAACTGAAAACCTTAGAAAGTCTGAAAGTGAGTGAATGAAAATGGGCCTCTCCACATTTGGACAGGGCCTCTCCTGAAGCACACATTTGTGGAAAAACTAATTATGAGACAGGAATGAACTCGGAAAACGGAATGGAAATTTTCTTGTTTGGGCCTGGAACGCTATGTCCTGGAGCCCTGTGGTTCTAACTGGATGAGCAAAGTGTGAGCAGAGATCAAAGTAAAACACACACCATTTAGGGAACTCGATATTTAACCAGGCGTCCAGAGTAGTGGCAAACTGTACTTGGGTCAATTTGCTCAAATCCTGTCTTCACACGAAGTAAATTCCAGCATGACCAGTGACTAAAGGAGGATACATTTCAAAGGACTTGTAAAAAGTCCAACACTGAATTTAGCCCAACACTGAATTTAGATGAAAAGTAGCAGAGTCTGTTTGTATTTCAAGTTTTAATAGCAGAAACTTATAACATGTAATAGCTGTTACATGAATAACTTCAGAGCTTTTGGAGAGGTCTAAATCACTATGAGTGAGGGCTTCCCTGAGTCACAAAGTTAAAAATAGTAAAAGAAACAATTTGAAAAACCAATCAACCAATAAAATACAAACACTAAGTCCAAAGGGTTTCACTGGTTTTAAAACCACTTATGGAATGCACAACTATTGAAGAGGCTTTCTCTGCATTCTGCTTTACTCAGGCCCGGTACATGAGCAACTGTGAAAGCAAAATTCAAAATGTTATGTGAAGTGACCATTTCATTGTTGAAACCATGACCCAATAGACATTTTCTCTTTTGAAACTTCATACATTATCCATATATGTTCTCAAATGGAAGGAATACACAGGATTTAGGCTGAATTTTTTTTCAGTATTTTGTGTTCCACCAGATTTATCTGAAGATCTCCTGTCCTGCATCCACTGGCCAATGCAGAAGGCCACACATAGGAGAACCAACATGAGAAGTTCACTTCTACAGCCTGATTATATCATCATGAGAATATAATTTTCCTTTCATCATCAAAGATTTTTACATCAGATTAACCAGCTCTCTTGCTTTCCCATGTTTTTCCCTGGTTTTTGTACCTTGAAATGGGTGTGCACTCTTCTCAGCCTTGATCTCCATCTTCCCCCGTATTTCCAAACATATTCATCTGGGAAACATGTAAAGATCTTATTCGGGGCTTGTTTCATTGTTTTCAAATATCTGCCCTTGAAATTCAACTTCCACCACTGTCTCTCATATCCAAAGCTACGTGCTTGCAGAGGAATTCTGCTGAGAAATTTCACAGAAAGCTCTTATACTGCAGGTGAATGATGCCAGCAAGTCTTGACTGAATAGCTTAGGGAACTGGACTCAGCCAAATGACAGACATGACAAGGGAAAAGCGTATGCTCAAGGGTAAGACATGGCAGAGATCATCTGCCAGGCCCTGGCATATTTCATATCCCATTGAAAGTACATCCATGTGTTGTTTGGCAAGCATTTCCATCCACGAATTCTGAGCAGTGAAGCTTTCAGAGAGAATATTGTGGCATACCAGGCCAAGAATATTCATCCTATTTAAATCTTGCCCTACAAGGTCCTCTGTGCCACTGAGGTCTCCATGGCAACGCCCAGCATTGTGACTCAGGTCTCCTACTGCACACTTGTATCCTAGAGCCTAAAGTCCAGCTCACAATGGTGCTCAGCCAATCACAGCCCAGTGTGGTTGCCTGGCAACCACAAGCTTGTGGATTTCTGTGAACTGTTTCAGCCCAACAATGCAGCTTTCCACCTCGTACAACCACAGCCATTCCAATCGTGCAATATTTGATTAGACTCGCTATGTTGCCTCAGAATTTTTTTTACAGTTGTAGTGATCAAGAAAATTTTACATAATTTGAGAAGTGGAGGGAAGTAATTGGAAAACATTTTGGTATGTCTGAGGTCTATGGGTTCCAAACTTGACTACACAAGTCTTTTAAATTTGCAAACGTAGAGCCTAAAATCCACCTCGCAGTGATGTTCAGCCAATCTCAGCCCAGTGTGGTTGCCTGGCAACCACAAGACTGTGGATTTCTGTGAACAGTTTCAGCCCAACTCTGGAGCTTTCCACCTCATACAACCAAAGCCATTCCAATCATGCAGTATTTGATTCACCTCTCTAAGTTGCCTCAGAATTTTCTTTGAAGTTGTGGTGATCACGCAAATTTGACATATTTTGACAAGTGGAGGGAAGTAATTGGCTCTGTCTTTAGCTCTGTTGGTGGTATATGGGGTCCAAACTTGACTAGCCCAGTCTATTCAATTTTCAAACTTAGAAAGCCAAATGTTTCAGGGGAGGAAAGAAAATGCCACAATGATTTGGGTTCTGCCAAGTTTCTGGTGGCTTGGGAAGCAAACCTGCAAACCATACATGCAGTCTCTGCTGGATTACTGCCACCATGGTAGTATCAGTTAGCACTAAATGCCAGCAACCAGAAGATGAGTCCCAAAATGAAAGTGAATCCTTGCAGTGCATGAATATTTGGAGTGCCTGCTTCAACTATCCAGCTTCCTCGGGGTTCACTTGTCTGCAGTCGCTATTTCAAGGAGGTCTGCAGCCATTGCAGCATAACCCTGGACACTAAACATGAGGTACTGGCTCAATACCTAAACCAACATAATGCTAGATAGCTTATCACCAGCAGGTTTTCCCAGAATTCAAATGTAACATGGTGAAAGGGAAACCCTTAGAAAAGTGACGCAAATGCCCCTTTCCCTAAAAATCCCAGGTATTTTCTCATGGCATGGAATATTTAGACTCCACAACTCATGTAGTGAACCCAGGGACCTAGACCAAATGTGTCTAGGTTTCTGTTGTCCTCTTTTTGGAAACAGCATCTTATATAGTTGTTGAAAGAGGCCTTGAGATAAATTCGTAGCCCAAGATGGACTGGAACTCCCAAGGATCCTTCCACCTCAGCCCCCAGATTGCTGGGATTATCAGGCATGAGCGACCATGCCAAGCATGTGCACAGAGATTCTTACATAATTTGTGAAATCCCACTACTGATCTATAGGTAGCTTCTGTGCTTCAGGCTTTAGGAATATGCCTCTCTTTGTTTTGGCTCCCCTTGTTCAGGTGTCCATTTCTATGGTGAGAAGCTCCAAGGCCCCAGGCAAGGGGGTGGCTGCACTTCCTCTGGTGTGTCCTTGGATGATTACAGCCCAGGTGAACAGGGTTCAAATATATTGGATCCTGTGCATTTGAAGAGGAAATGAGTAAAGATTCATGAGTTAATGTGGACATGCCAGGGAATTGAGGGCCCATGATAGAGACAAAACTTCAGGCCATGGGCTGAAGGCTGAGGCTTCTGTACCTCTAGCTTCTTGAATAGTGGGCCTGCTGAGCAATTTTGTGCTCTCAAATGTAATTTGATGGGTTTTGTTTTAATTTATTTTGTTTTTTTGCTTTGGTTTTTTACATGGAAGGAACAGTACCATGGTTTGAAGAAGTTGGAGTGTCTTACCTAAGAGAAATTTGAAAAAACGGACAATTCAGCAGCCAAGAATTTCTCAAATGCCCTTGTCGTTTTAAAAAAAGTGACATAAAGTTGAGCGCGTCATGTCCATGTCTCTTTACAAAAGATTGTACCTCCTATGTCATAGGAATTACTGTTTCTTTGAAAGGTCAACCTGCACTGAAATAAAGATAATCCCTCCTTTTCTTATTCTGCTTGAAACCACATCCTTTGTTAGTTATATTTTCTTACCCAGAAACACTTGAGATGACTACAGCAAGAGTTTCCCTTTGGTGGAATTTCCACGGAGACACATGAAGTAATACTGCACAACTTCAAGTGAAGTGCACTGTCCCTTGACAATGGCAAGTCTGGGCAAACCTCTAGCAACTGAAAACCTTAGAAAGTCTGAAAGTGAGTGAATGAAAATGGGCCTCTCCACATTTGGACAGGGCCTCTCCTGAAGCACACATTTGTGGAAAAAGTAATTATGAGAGAGGAATGAACTCGCAAAACGGAATGGAAATTTTCTTGTTTGGGCCTGGAACGCTATGGCCTGGAGCCCTGTGGTTCTAACTGGATGAGCAATGTGTGAGCAGAGATCAAAGTAAAACACACACCATTTAGGGAACTCGATATTTAACCAGGCGTCCAGAGTAGTGGCAAACTGTACTTGGGTCAATTTGCTCAAATCCTGTCTTCACACGAAGTAAATTCCAGCACGACCAGTGACTAAAGGAGGACACATTTCAAAGGACTTGTAAAAAGTCCAACACTGAATTTCGCCCAACACTGAATTTAGATGAAAAGTAGCAGAGTCTGTTTGTATTTCAAGTTTTAATAGCAGAAAATTATAACATGTAATAGCTGTTACATGAATAACTTCAGAGCTTTTGGAGAGGTCTAAATCACTATGAGTGAGGGCTTCCCTGAGTCACAAAGTTAAAAATAGTAAAAGAAACAATTTGAAAAACCAATCAACCAATAAAATACAAACACTAAGTCCAAAGGGTTTCACTGGTTTTAAAACCACTTATCGAATGCACAACTATTGAAGAGGCTTTCTCTGCATTCTGCTTTACTCAGGCCCGGTACATGAGCAACTGTGAAAGCAAAATTCAAAATGTTATGTGAAGTGACCATTTCATTGTTGAAACCATGACCCAATAGACATTTTCTCTTTTGAAACTTCATACATTATCCATATATGTTCTCAAATGGAAGGAATACACAGGATTTAGGCTGAATTTTTTTTTTCAGTATTTTGTGTTCCACCAGATTTATCTGAAGATCTCCTGTCCTGCATCCACTGGCCAATGCAGAAGGCCACACATAGGAGAACCAACATGAGAAGTTCACTTCTACAGCCTGATTATATCATCATGAGAATATAATTTTCCTTTCATCATCAAAGATTTTTACATCAGATTAACCAGCTCTCTTGCTTTCCCATGTTTTTCCCTGGTTTTTGTACCTTGAAATGGGTGTGCACTCTTCTCAGCCTTGATCTCCATCTTCCCCCGTATTTCCAAACATATTCATCTGGGAAACATGTAAAGATCTTATTCGGGGCTTGTTTCATTGTTTTCAAATATCTGCCCTTGAAATTCAACTTCCACCACTGTCTCTCATATCCAAAGCTATGTGCTTGCAGAGGATTTCTGCTGAGAAATTTCACAGAAAGCTCTTATACTGCAGGTGAATGATGCCAGCAAGTCTTGACTGAATAGCTTAGGGAACAGGACTCAGCCAAATGACAGACATGACAAGGGAAAAGCATATGCTCAAGGATAAGACATGGCAGAGATCATCTGCCAGGCCCTGGCATATTTCATATCCCATTGAAAGTACATCCATGTGTAGTTTGGCAAGCATTTCCATCCACGAATTCTGAGCAGTGAAGCCTTCAGAGAGAATATTGTGGCATACCAGGCCAAGAATATTAATCCTATTTATGTCTTGGCCTACAAGGTCCTCTATGCCACTGAGGTCTCCATGGCAACGCCCAGCATTGTGACTCAGGTCTCCTACTGCACACTTGTATCCTAGAGCCTAAAGTCCAGCTCACAATGGTGCTCAGCCAATCACAGCCCAGTGTGGTTGCCTGGCAACCACAAGCTTGTGGATTTCTGTGAACTGTTTCAGCCCAACTCTGCAGCTTTCCACCTCATACAACCACAGCCATTCCAATCGTGCAATATTTGATTAGCCTCGCTATGTTGCCTCAGAATTTTTTTTACAGTTGTAGTGATCAAGAAAATTTGACATATTTTGAGAAGTGGAGGGAAGTAATTGGAAAACATTTTGGTATGTCTGAGGTCTATGGGTTCCAAACTTGACTACACAAGTCTTTTAAATTTGCAAACCTAGAGCCTAAAATCCACCTCGCAGTGATGTTCAGCCAATCTCAGCCCAGTGTGGTTGCAAGGCACACACAAGACTGTGGATTTATGTGAAGAGTTTCATCCCAACTCTGGAGCTTTCCACCTCATACAACCAAAGCCATTCCAATCATGCAGTATTTGATTCACCTCTCTAAGTTGCCTCAGAATTTTCTTTGAAGTTGTGGTGATCACGCAAATTTGACATATTTTGACAAGTGGAGGGAAGTAATTGGCTCTGTCTTTAGCTCTGTTGGTGGTATATGGGGTCCAAACTTGACTAGCCCAGTCTATTCAATTTTCAAACTTAGAAAGCCAAATGTTTCAGGGGAGGAAGCAAAATTTCACAATGATTTGGGTTCTGCCAAGTTTCTGGTGGCTTGGGAAGCAAACCTGCAAACCATACATGCAGTCTCTGCTGGATTACTGCCACCATGGTAGTATCAGTTAGCACTAAATGCCAGCAACCAGAAGATGAGTCCCAAAATGAAAGTGAATCCTTGCAGTGCATGAATATTTGGAGTGCCTGCTTCAACTATCCAGCTTCCTCGGGCTTCACTTGTCTGCAGTCACTATTTCAAGGAGGTCTGCAGCCATTCCAGCATAACCCTGGACACTAAACATGAGGTACTGGCTCAATACCTAAACCAACATAATGCTAGATAGCTTATCACCAGCAGGTTTTCCCAGAATTCAAATGTAACATGGTGAAAGGGAAACCCTTAGAAAAGGGACGCAAATGCCCCTTTCCCTAAAAATCCCAGGTATTTTCTCATGGGATGGAATATTTAGACTCCACAACTCATGTAGTGAACACAGGGACCTAGACCAAATGTGTCTAGGTTTCTGTTGTCCTCTTTTTGGAAACAGCATCTTATGTAGTTGTTGAAAGAGGCCTTGAGATAAATTCGTAGCCCAAGATGGACTGGAACTCCCAAGGATCCTTCCACCTCAGCCCCCAGATTGCTGGGATTATCAGGCATGAGCGACCATGCCAAGCATGTGCACAGAGATTCTTACATAATTTGTGAAATCCCACTACTGTTTATAGGTAGCTTCTGTGCTTCAGGCTTTAGGAATATGCCTCTCTTTGTTTTGGCTCCCCTTGTTCAGGTGTCCATTTCTATTGTGAGAAGCCCCAAGGCCCCAGGCAATGGGGTGGCTGCCCTTCCTCTGGTGTGTCCTTGGATGATTACAGCCCAGGTGAACAGGGTTCAAATATATTGGATCCTGTGCATTTGAAGAGGAAATGAGTAAAGATTCATGAGTTAATGTGGGCATGCCAGGGAATTGAGGGCCCATGATAGAGACAAAACTTCAGGCCATGGGCTGAAGGCTGAGGCTTCTGTACCTCTAGCTTCTTGAATAGTGGGCCTGCTGAGCAATTTTGTGCTCTCAAATGTAATTTGATGGGTTTTGTTTTAATTTATTTTGTTTTTTTGCTTTGGTTTTTTACATGGAAGGAACAGTACCATGGTTTGAAGAAGTTGGAGTGTCTTACCTAAGAGAAATTTGAAAAAAGGGACAATTCAGCAGCCAAGAATTTCTCAAATGCCCTTGTCGTTTTAAAAAAAGTGACATAAAGTTGAGCGCGTCATGTCCATGTCTCTTTACAAAAGATTGTACCTCCTATGTCATAGGAATTACTGTTTCTTTGAAAGGTCAACCTGCACTGAAATAAAGATAATCCCTCCTTTCCTTATTCTGCTTGAAACCACATCCTTTGTTAGTTATATTTTCTTACCCAGAAACACTTGAGATGACTACAGCAAGAGTTTCCCATTGGTGGAATTTCCACGGAGACACATGAAGTAATACTGCACAACTTCAAGTGAAGTGCACTGTCCCTTGACAATGGCAAGTCTGGGCAAACCTCTAGTAACTGAAAACCTTAGAAAGTCTGAAAGTGAGTGAATGAAAATGGGCCTCTCCACATTTGGACAGGGCCTCTCCTGAAGCACACATTTGTGGAAAAAGTAATTATGAGAGAGGAATGAACTCGCAAAACGGAATGGAAATTTTCTTGTTTGGGCCTGGAACGCTATGGCCTGGAGCCCTGTGGTTCTAACTGGATGAGCAAAGTGTGAGCAGAGATCAAAGTAAAACACACACCATTTAGGGAACTCGATATTTAACCAGGCGTCCAGAGTAGTGGCAAACTGTACTTGGGTCAATTTGCTCAAATCCTGTCTTCACACGAAGTAAATTCCAGCACGACCAGTGACTAAAGGAGGACACATTTCAAAGGACTTGTAAAAAGTCCAACACTGAATTTAGCCCAACACTGAATTTAGATGAAAAGTAGCAGAGTCTGTTTGTATTTCAAGTTTTAATAGCAGAAACTTATAACATGTAATAGCTGTTACATGAATAACTTCAGAGCTTTTGGAGAGGTCTAAATCACTATGAGTGAGGGCTTCCCTGAGTCACAAAGTTAAAAATAGTAAAAGAAACAATTTGAAAAACCAATCAACCAATAAAATACAAACACTAAGTCCAAAGGGTTTCACTGGTTTTTAAACCACTTATGGAATGCACAACTATTGAAGAGGCTTTCTCTGCATTCTGCTTTACTCAGGCCCGGTACATGAGCAACTGTGAAAGCAAAATTCAAAATGTTATGTGAAGTGACCATTTCATTGTTGAAACCATGACCCAATAGACATTTTCTCTTTTGAAACTTCGTACATTATCCATATATGTTCTCAAATGGAAGGAATACACAGGATTTAGGCTGAATTTTTTTTCAGTATTTTGTGTTCCACCAGATTTATCTGAAGATCTCCTGTCCTGCATCCACTGGCCAATGCAGAAGGCCACACATAGGAGAACCAACATGAGAAGTTCACTTCTACAGCCTGATTATATCATCATGAGAATATAATTTTCCTTTCATCATCAAAGATTTTTACATCAGATTAACCAGCTCTCTTGCTTTCCCATGTTTTTCCCTGGTTTTTGTACCTTGAAATGGGTGTGCACTCTTCTCAGCCTTGATCTCCATCTTCCCCCGTATTTCCAAACATATTCATCTGGGAAACATGTAAAGATCTTATTCGGGGCTTGTTTCATTGTTTTCAAATATCTGCCCTTGAAATTCAACTTCCACCACTGTCTCTCATATCCAAAGCTATGTGATTGCAGAGGATTTCTGCTGAGAAATTTCACAGAAAGCTCTTATACTGCAGGTGAATGATGCCAGCAAGTCTTGACTGAATAGCTTAGGGAACAGGACTCAGCCAAATGACAGACATGACAAGGGAAAAGCATATGCTCAAGGATAAGACATGGCAGAGATCATCTGCCAGGCCCTGGCATATTTCATATCCCATTGAAAGTACATCCATGTGTAGTTTGGCAAGCATTTCCATCCACGAATTCTGAGCAGTGAAGCCTTCAGAGAGAATATTGTGGCATACCAGGCCAAGAATATTAATCCTATTTATGTCTTGGCCTACAAGGTCCTCTATGCCACTGAGGTCTCCATGGCAACGCCCAGCATTGTGACTCAGGTCTCCTACTGCACACTTGTATCCTAGAGCCTAAAGTCCAGCTCACAATGGTGCTCAGCCAATCACAGCCCAGTGTGGTTGCCTGGCAACCACAAGCTTGTGGATTTCTGTGAACTGTTTCAGCCCAACTCTGCAGCTTTCCACCTCATACAACCACAGCCATTCCAATCGTGCAATATTTGATTAGCCTCGCTATGTTGCCTCAGAATTTTTTTTACAGTTGTAGTGATCAAGAAAATTTGACATATTTTGAGAAGTGGAGGGAAGTAATTGGAAAACATTTTGGTATGTCTGAGGTCTATGGGTTCCAAACTTGACTACACAAGTCTTTTAAATTTGCAAACCTAGATCCTAAAATCCACCTCGCAGTGATGTTCAGCCAATCTCAGCCCAGTGTGGTTGCCTGGCAACCACAAGACTGTGGATTTCTGTGAACAGTTTCATCCCAACTCTGGAGCTTTCCACCTCATACAACCAAAGCCATTCCAATCATGCAGTATTTGATTCACCTCTCTAAGTTGCCTCAGAATTTTCTTTGAAGTTGTGGTGATCACGCAAATTTGACATATTTTGACAAGTGGAGGGAAGTAATTGGCTCTGTCTTTAGATCTGTTGGTGGTATATGGGGTCCAAACTTGACTAGCCCAGTCTATTCAATTTTCAAACTTAGAAAGCCAAATGTTTCAGGGGAGGAAAGAAAATGCCACAATGATTTGGGTTCTGCCAAGTTTCTGGTGGCTTGGGAAGCAAACCTGCAAACCATACATGCAGTCTCTGCTGGATTACTGCCACCATGGTAGTATCAGTTAGCACTAAATGCCAGCAACCAGAAGATGAGTCCCAAAATGAAAGTGAATCCTTGCAGTGCATGAATATTTGGAGTGCCTGCTTCAACTATCCAGCTTCCTCGGGCTTCACTTGTCTGCAGTCACTATTTCAAGGAGGTCTGCAGCCATTCCAGCATAACCCTGGACACTAAACATGAGGTACTGGCTCAAAACCTAAACCAACATAATGCTAGATAGCTTATCACCAGCAGGTTTTCCCAGAATTCAAATGTAACATGGTGAAAGGGAAACCATTAGAAAAGGGACGCAAATGCCCCTTTCCCAAAAAATCTCAGGTATTTTCTCATGGCATGGAATATTTAGACTCCACAACTCATGTAGTGAACCCAGGGACCTAGACCAACTGTGTCTAGGTTTCTGTTGTCCTCTTTTTGGAAACAGCATCTTATGTAGTTGTTGAAAGAGGCCTTGACATAAATTCGTAGCCCAAGATGGACTGGAAATCCCAAGGATTCTTCCACCTCAGCCCCCAGATTGCTGGGATTATCAGGCATGAGCGACCATGCCAAGCATGTGCACAGAGATTCTTACATAATTTGTGAAATCCCACTACTGGTCTATAGGTAGCTTCTGTGCTTCAGGCTTTAGGAATATGCCTCTCTTTGTTTTGGCTCCCCTTGTTCAGGTGTCCATTTCTATTGTGAGAAGCTCCAAGGCCCCAGGCAAGGGGGTGGCTGCCCTTCCTCTGGTGTGTCCTTGGATGATTACAGCCCAGCTGAACAGGCTTCAAATATATTGGATCCTGTGCATTTGAAGAGGAAATGAGTAAAGATTCATGAGTTAATGTGGACATGCCAGGGAATTGAGGGCCCTTGATAGAGACAAAACTTCAGGCCATGGGCTGAAGGCTGAGGCTTCTGTACCTCTAGCTTCTTGAATAGTGGGCCTGCTGAGCAATTGTGTGCTCTCAAATGTAATTTTCTGGGTTTTGTTGTAATTTATTTTGTTTTTTTGCTTTGGTTTTTTACATGGAAGGAACAGTACCATGGTTTGAAGAAGTTGGAGTGTCTTACCTAAGAGAAATTTGAAAAAAGGGACAATTCAGGAGCCAAGAATTTCTCAAATGCCTTTGTCGTTTTAAAAAAAAGTGACATAAAGTTGAGCGCTTCATGTCCATGTCTCTTTACAAAAGATTGTACCTCCTATGTCATAGGAATTACTGTTTCTTTGAAAGGTCAACCTGCACTGAAATAAAGATAATCCCTCATTTCCTTTTTCTGCTTGAGACCACATCCTTTGTTAGTTATATTTTCTTACCCAGAAACACTTGGATATGACTACAGCAAGAGTTTCCCATTGGTGGAATTTCCACGGAGACACATGAAGTAATACTGCACAACTTCAAGTGAAGTGCAATGTCCCTTGACAATGGCAAGTCTGGGCAAACCTCTAGTAACTGAAAACCTTAGAAACTCTGAAAGTGAGTGAATGAAAATGGGCCTCTCCACATTTGGACAGGGCCTCTCCTGAAGCACACATTTGTGGAAAAAGTAATTATGAGAGAGGAATGAACTCGCAAAACGGAATGGAAATTTTCTTGTTTGGGCCTGGAACGCTATGGCCTGGAGCCCTTTGGTTCTAACTGGATGAGCAAAGTGTGAGCAGAGATCAAAGTAAAACGCACACCATTTAGGGAACTCGATATTTAATCAGGCATCCAGAGTAGTGGCAAACTGTACTTGGGTCAATTTGCTCAAATCCTGTCTTCACAAGAAAGTAAATTCCAGCACGACCAGTGACTAGAGGAGGACACATTTCAAAGGACTTGTAAAAAGTCCAACACTGAATTTAGCCCAACACTGAATTTAGATGAAAAGTAGCAGAGTCTGTTTGTATTTCAAGTTTTAATAGCAGAAACTTATAACATGTAATAGCTGTTACATGAATAACTTCAGAGCTTTTGGAGAGGTCTAAATCACTATGAGTGAGGGCTTCCCTGAGTCACAAAGTTAAAAATAGTAAAAGAAACCATTTGAAAAACCAATCAAACAATAAAATACAAACACTAAGTCCAAAGGGTTTCACTGGTTTTAAAACCACTTATGGAATGCACAACTATTGAAGAGGCTTACTCTGCATTCTGCTTTACTCAGGCCCGGTACATGAGCAACTGTGAAAGGAAAATTCAAAATGTTATGTGAAGTGATCATTTCATTGTTGAAACCATGACCCAATAGACATTTTCTCTTTTGAAACTTCGTACATTATCCATGTATGTTCTCAAATGGAAGGAATACACAGGATTTAGGCTGAATTTTTTTTTTCAGTATTTTGTGTTCCACCAGATTTATCTGAAGATCTCCTGTCCTGCATCCACTGGCCAATGCAGAAGGCCACACATAGGAGAACCAACATGAGAAGTTCACTTCTACAGCCTGATTATATCATCATGAGAATATAATTTTCCTTTCATCATCAAAGATTTTTACATCAGATTAACCAGCTCTCTTGCTTTCCCATGTTTTTCCCTGGTTTTTGTACCTTGAAATGGGTGTGCACTCTTCTCAGCCTTGATCTCCATCTTCCCCCGTATTTCCAAACATATTCATCTGGGAAACATGTAAAGATCTTATTCGGGGCTTGTTTCATTGTTTTCAAATATCTGCCCTTGAAATTCAACTTCCACCAATGTCTCTCATATCCAAAGCTATGTGCTTGCAGAGGATTTCTGCTGAGAAATTTCACAGAAAGCTCTTATACTGCAGGTGAATGATGCCAGCAAGTCTTGACTGAATAGCTTAGGGAACAGGACTCAGCCAAATGACAGACATGACAAGGGAAAAGCGTATGCTCAATGATAAGACAGGGCAGAGATCATCTGACAGGCCCTGGCATATTTCATATCCCATTGAAAGTACATCCATGTGTAGTTTGGCAAGCATTTCCATCCACGAATTCTGAGCAGTGAAGCCTTCAGAGAGAATATTGTGGCATACCAGGCCAAGAATATTCATCCTATTTAAATCTTGCCCTACAAGGTCCTCTGTGCCACTGAGGTCTCCATGGCAACGCCCAGCATTGTGACTCAGGTCTCCTACTGCACACTTGTATCCTAGAGCCTAAAGTCCAGCTCACAATGGTGCTCAGCCAATCACAGCCCAGTGTGGTTGCCTGGCAACCACAAGCTTGTGGATTTCTGTGAACTGTTTCAGCCCATCTCTGCAGCTTTCCACCTCATACAACCACAGGCATTCCAATCGTGCAATATTTGATTAGACTCGCTATGTTGCCTCAGAATTTTTTTTACAGTTGTAGTGATCAAGAAAATTTGACATATTTTGAGAAGTGGAGGGAAGTAATTGGAAAACATTTTGATATGTCTGAGGTCTATGGGTTCCAAACTTGACTACCCCAGTCTTTTAAATTTGCAAAGGTAGAGCCTAAAATCCACCTCACAGTGATGTTCAGCCAATCTCAGCCCAGTGTGGTTGCCTGGCAACCACAAACCTGTGGATTTCTGTGAACAGTTTCATCCCAACTCTGGAGCTTTCCACCTCATACAACCAAAGCCATTCCAATCATGCAGTATTTGATTCACCTCTCTAAGTTGCCTCAGAATTTTCTTTGAAGTTGTGGTGATCACGCAAATTTGACATATTTTGACAAGTGGAGGGAAATAATTGGCTCTGTCTTTAGCTCTGTTGGTGGTATATGGGGTCCAAACTTGACTAGCCCAGTCTATTCAATTTTCAAACTTAGAAAGCCAAATGTTTCAGGGGAGGAAACAAAATTTCACAATGATTTGGGTTCTGCCAAGTTTCTGGTGGCTTGGGAAGCAAACCTGCAAACCATACATGCAGTCTCTGCTGGATTACTGCCACCATGGTAGTATCAGTTAGCACTAAATGCCAGCAACCAGAAGATGAGTCCCAAAATGAAAGTGAATCCTTGCAGTGCATGAATATTTGGAGTGCCTGCTTCAACTATCCAGCTTCCTCGGGGTTCACTTGTCTGCAATCCCTATTTCAAGGAGGTCTGCAGCCATTCCAGCATAACCCTGAACACTAAACATGAGGTACTGGCTCAATACTTAAACCAACATAATGCTAGATAGCTTATCACCAGCAGGTTTTCCCAGAATTCAAATGTAACATGGTGAAAGGGAATCCCTTAGAAAAGGGACGCAAATGCCCCTTTCCCAAAAAATCCCAGGTATTTTCTCATGGCATGGAATATTTAGACTCCACAACTCATGTAGTGAACCCAGGGACCTAGACCAACTGTGTCTAGGTTTCTGTTGTCCTCTTTTTGGAAACAGCATCTTATGTAGTTGTTCAAAGAGGCCTTGAGATAAATTCGTAGCCCAAGATGGACTGGAACTCCCAAGGATCCTTCCACCTCAGCCCCCAGATTGCTGGGATTATCAGGCAAGAGCGACCATGCCAAGCATGTGCACAGAGATTCTTACATAATTTGTGAAATCCCACTACTGGTCTATAGGTAGCTTCTGTGCTTCAGGCTTTAGGAATATGCCTCTCTTTGTTTTGGCTCCCCTTGTTCAGGTGTCCATTTCTATTGTGAGAAGCTCCAAGGCCCCAGGCAAGGGGGTGGCTGCCCTTCCTCTGGTGTGTCCTTGGATGATTACAGCCCAGGTGAACAGGCTTCAAATATATTGGATCCTGTGCATTTGAAGAGGAAATGAGTAAAGATTCATGAGTTAATGTGGATATGCCAGGGAATTGAGGGCCCATGATAGAGACAAAACTTCAGGCCATGGGCTGAAGGCTGAGGCTTCTGTACCTCTAGCTTCTTGAATAGTGGGCCTGCTGAGCAATTGTGTGCTCTCAAATGTAATTTTCTGGGTTTTGTTGTAATTTATTTTGTTTTTTTGCTTTGGTTTTTTACATGGAAGGAACAGTACCATGGTTTGAAGAAGTTGGAGTGTCTTACCTAAGAGAAATTTGAAAAAAGGGACAATTCAGCAGCCAAGAATTTCTCAAATGCCTTTGTCGTTTTAAAAAAAAGTGACATAAAGTTGAGCGCTTCATGTCCATGTCTCTTTACAAAAGATTGTACCTCCTATGTCATAGGAATTACTGTTTCTTTGAAAGGTCAACCTGCACTGAAATAAAGATAATCCCTCATTTCCTTTTTCTGCTTGAGACCACATCCTTTGTTAGTTATATTTTCTTACCCAGAAACACTTGGATATGACTACAGCAAGAGTTTCCCATTGGTGGAATTTCCACGGAGACACATGAAGTAATACTGCACAACTTCAAGTGAAGTGCAATGTCCCTTGACAATGGCAAGTCTGGGCAAACCTCTAGTAACTGAAAACCTTAGAAACTCTGAAAGTGAGTGAATGAAAATGGGCCTCTCCACATTTGGACAGGGCCTCTCCTGAAGCACACATTTGTGGAAAAAGTAATTATGAGAGAGGAATGAACTCGCAAAACGGAATGGAAATTTTCTTGTTTGGGCCTGGAACGCTATGTCCTGGAGCCCTGTGGTTCTAACTGGATGAGCAAAGTGTGAGCAGAGATCAAAGTAAAACGCACACCATTTAGGGAACTCGATATTTAATCAGGCGTCCAGAGTAGTGGCAAACTGTACTTGGGTCAATTTGCTCAAATCCTGTCTTCACAACAAAGTAAATTCCAGCACGACCAGTGACTAGAGGAGGACACATTTCAAAGGACTTGTAAAAAGTCCAACACTGAATTTAGCCCAACACTGAATTTAGATGAAAAGTAGCAGAGTCTGTTTGTATTTCAAGTTTTAATAGCAGAAACTTATAACATGTAATAGCTGTTACATGAATAACTTCAGAGCTTTTGGAGAGGACTAAATCACTATGAGTGAGGGCTTCCCTGAGTCACAAAGTTAAAAATAGTAAAAGAAACCATTTGAAAAACCAATCAAACAATAAAATACAAACACTAAGTCCAAAGGGTTTCACTGGTTTTAAAACCACTTATGGAATGCACAACTATTGAAGAGGCTTACTCTGCATTCTGCTTTACTCAGGCCCGGTACATGAGCAACTGTGAAAGCAAAATTCAAAATGTTATGTGAAGTGATCATTTCATTGTTGAAACCATGACCCAATAGACATTTTCTCTTTTGAAACTTCGTACATTATCCATGTATGTTCTCAAATGGAAGGAATACACAGGATTTAGGCTGAATTTTTTTTTTCAGTATTTTGTGTTCCACCAGATTTATCTGAAGATCTCCTGTCCTGCATCCACTGGCAAATGCAGAAGGCCACACATAGGAGAACCAACATGAGAAGTTCACTTCTACAGCCTGATTATATCATCATGAGAATATAATTTTCCTTTCATCATCAAAGATTTTTACATCAGATTAACCAGCTCTCTTGCTTTCCCATTTTTTTCCCTGGTTTTTGTACCTTGAAATGGGTGTGCACTCTTCTCAGCCTTGATCTCCATCTTCCCCCGTATTTCCAAACATATTCATCTGGGAAACATGTAAAGATCTTATTCGGGGCTTGTTTCATTGTTTTCAAATATCTGCCCTTGAAATTCAACTTCCACCACTGTCTCTCACATCCAAAGCTATGTGCTTGCAGAGGATTTCTGCTGAGAAATTTCACAGAAAGCTCTTATACTGCAGGTGAATGATGCCAGCAAGTCTTGACTGAATAGCTTAGGGAACAGGACTCAGCCAAATGACAGACATGACAAGGGAAAAGCGTATGCTCAAGGATAAGACATGGCAGAGATCATCTGCCAGGCCCTGGCATATTTCATATCCCATTGAAAGTACATCCATGTGTAGTTTGGCAAGCATTTCCATCCACGAATTCTGAGCAGTGAAGCCTTCAGAGAGAATATTGTGGCATACCAGGCCAAGAATATTCATCCTATTTAAATCTTGCCCTACAAGGTCCTCTGTGCCACTGAGGTCTCCATGGCAACGCCCAGCATTGTGACTCAGGTCTCCTACTGCACACTTGTATCCTAGAGCCTAAAGTCCAGCTCACAATGGTGCTGAGCCAATCACAGCCCAGTGTGGTTGCCTGGCAACCACAAGCTTGTGGATTTCTGTGAACTGTTTCAGCCCAACTCTGCAGCTTTCCACCTCATACAACCACAGCCATTCCAATCGTGCAATATTTGATTAGACTCGCTATGTTGCCTCAGAAGTTTTTTTACAGTTGTAGTGATCAAGAAAATTTGACATATTTTGAGAAGTGGAGGGAAGTAATTGGAAAACATTTTGGTATGTCTGAGGTCTATGGGTTCCAAACTTGACTACCCCAGTCTTTTAAATTTGCAAAGGTAGAGCCTAAAATCCACCTCACAGTGATGTTCAGCCAATCTCAGCCCAGTGTGGTTGCCTGGCAACCACAAGCCTGTGGATTTCTGTGAACAGTTTCATCCCAACTCTGGAGCTTTCCACCTCATACAACCAAAGCCATTCCAATCATGCAGTATTTGATTCACCTCTCTAAGTTGCCTCAGAATTTTCTTTGAAGTTGTGGTGATCACGCAAATTTGACATATTTTGACAAGTGGAGGGAAGGAATTGGCTCTGTCTTTAGCTCTGTTGGTGGTATATGGGGTCCAAACTTGACTAGCCCAGTCTATTCAATTTTCAAACTTAGAAAGCCAAATGTTTCAGGGGAGGAAACAAAATTTCACAATGATTTGGGTTCTGCCAAGTTTCTGGTGGCTTGGGAAGCAAACCTGCAAACCATACATGCAGTCTCTGCTGGATTACTGCCACCATGGTAGTATCAATTAGCACTAAATGCCAGCAACCAGAAGATGAGTCCCAAAATGAAAGTGAATCCTTGCAGTGCATGAATATTTGGAGTGCCTGCTTCAACTATCCAGCTTCCTCGGGGTTCACTTGTCTGCAATCGCTATTTCAAGGAGGTCTGCAGCCATTCCAGCATAACCCTGAACACTAAACATGAGGTACTGGCTCAATACCTAAACCAACATAATGCTAGATAGCTTATCACCAGCAGGTTTTCCCAGAATTCAAATGTAACATGGTGAAAGGGAAACCCTTAGAAAAGGGACGCAAATGCCCCTTTCCCTAAAAATCCCAGGTATTTTCTCATGGCATGGAATATTTAGACTCCACAACTCATGTAGTGAACCCAGGGACCCAGACCAACTGTGTCTAGGTTTCTGTTGTCCTCTCTTTGGAAACAGCATCTTATGTAGTTGTTGAAAGAGGCCTTGACATAAATTCGTAGCCGAAGATGGACTGGAACTCCCAAGGATCCTTACACCTCAGCCCCCAGATTGCTGGGATTATAGGCATGAGCCACCATGCCAAGCATGTGCACAGAGATTCTTACATAATTTGTGAAATCCCACTACTGGTCTATAGGTAGCTTCTGTGCTTCAGGCTTTAGGAATATGCCTCTCTTTATTTTGGCTCCCCTTGTTCAGGTGTCCATTTCTATTGTGATAAGCTCCAAGGCCCCAGGCAAGGGGGTGGCTGCACTTCCTCTGGTGTGTCCTTGGATGATTACAGCCCAGGTGAACAGGCTTCAAATATATTGGATCCTGTGCATTTGAAGAGGAAATGAGTAAAGATTCATGAGTTAATGTGGACATGCCAGGGAATTGAGGGCCCATGATAGAGACAAAACTTCAGGCCATGGGCTGAAGGCTGAGGCTTCTGTACCTCTAGCTTCTTGAATAGTGGGCCTCCTGAGCAATTGTGTGCTCTCAAATGTAATTTTCTGGGTTTTGTTTTAATTTATTTTGTTTTTTTGCTTTGGTTTTTTACATGGAAGGAACAGTACCATGGTTAGAAGAAGTTGGAGTGTCTTACCTAAGAGAAATTTGAAAAAAGGGACAATTCAGCAGCCAAGAATTTCTCAAATGCCCTTGTCGTTTTAAAAAAAAGTGACATAAAGTTGAGCGCTTCATGTCCATGTCTCTTTACAAAAGATTGTACCTCCTATGTCATAGGAATTACTGTTTCTTTGAAAGGTTAACCTGCACTGAAATAAAGATAATCCCTCCTTTCCTTTTTCTGCTTGAAACCACATCCTTTGTTAGTTATATTTTCTTACCCAGAAACACTTGGATATGACTACAGCAAGAGTTTCCCATTGGTGGAATTTCCACGGAGACACATGAAGTAATAGTGCACAACTTCAAGTGAAGTGCAATGTCCCTTGACAATGGCAAGTCTGGGCAAACCTCTAGTAACTGAAAACCTTAGAAAGTCTGAAAGTGAGTGAATGAAAATGGGCCTCTCCACATTTGGACAGGGCCTCTCCTGAAGCACACATTTGTGGAAAAAGTAATTATGAGAGAGGAATGAACTCGCAAAACGGAATGGAAATTTTCTTGTTTGGGCCTGGAACGCTATGGCCTGGAGCCCTGTGGTTCTAAGTGGATGAGCAAAGTGTGAGCAGAGATCAAAGTAAAACGCACACCATTTAGGGAACTCGATATTTAACCAGGCGTCCAGAGTAGTGGCAAACTGTACTTGGGTCAATTTGCTCAAATCCTGTCTTCACAAGAAAGTAAATTCCAGCACGACCAGTGACTAGAGGAGGACACATTTCAAAGGACTTGTAAAAAGTCCAACACTGAATTTAGCCCAACACTGAATTTAGATGAAAAGTAGCAGAGTCTGTTTGTATTTCAAGTTTTAATAGCAGAAACTTATAACATGTAATAGCTGTTACATGAATAACTTCAGAGCTTTTGGAGAGGTCTAAATCACTATGAGTGAGGGCTTCCCTGAGTCACAAAGTTAAAAATAGTAAAAGAAACCATTTGAAAAACCAATCAAACAATAAAATACAAACACTAAGTCCAAAGGGTTTCACTGGTTTTAAAACCACTTATGGAATGCACAACTATTGAAGAGGCTTACTCTGCATTCTGCTTTACTCAGGCCCGGTACATGAGCAACTGTGAAAGGAAAATTGAAAATGTTATGTGAAGTGATCATTTCATTGTTGAAACCATGACCCAATAGACATTTTCTCTTTTGAAACTTCGTACATTATCCATGTATGTTCTCAAATGGAAGGAATACACAGGATTTAGGCTGAATTTTTTTTTTCAGTATTTTGTGTTCCACCAGATTTATCTGAAGATCTCCTGTCCTGCATCCACTGGCCAATGCAGAAGGCCACACATAGGAGAACCAACATGAGAAGTTCACTTCTACAGCCTGATTATATCATCATGAGAATATAATTTTCCTTTCATCATCAAAGATTTTTACATCAGATTAACCAGCTCTCTTGCTTTCCCATGTTTTTCCCTGGTTTTTGTACCTTGAAATGGGTGTGCACTCTTCTCAGCCTTGATCTCCATCTTCCCCCGTATTTCCAAACATATTCATCTGGGAAACATGTAAAGATCTTATTCGGGGCTTGTTTCATTGTTTTCAAATATCTGCCCTTGAAATTCAACTTCCACCAATGTCTCTCATATCCAAAGCTATGTGCTTGCAGAGGATTTCTGCTGAGAAATTTCACAGAAAGCTCTTATACTGCAGGTGAATGATGCCAGCAAGTCTTGACTGAATAGCTTAGGGAACAGGACTCAGCCAAATGACAGACATGACAAGGGAAAAGCGTATGCTCAATGATAAGACAGGGCAGAGATCATCTGACAGGCCCTGGCATATTTCATATCCCATTGAAAGTACATCCATGTGTAGTTTGGCAAGCATTTCCATCCATGAATTCTGAGCAGTGAAGCCTTCAGAGAGAATATTGTGGCATACCAGGCCAAGAATATTCATCCTATTTAAATCTTGCCCTACAAGGTCCTCTGTGCCACTGAGGTCTCCATGGCAACGCCCAGCATTGTGACTCAGGTCTCCTACTGCACACTTGTATCCTAGAGCCTAAAGTCCAGCTCACAATGGTGCTCAGCCAATCACAGCCCAGTGTGGTTGCCTGGCAACCACAAGCTTGTGGATTTCTGTGAACTGTTTCAGCCCAACTCTGCAGCTTTCCACCTCATACAACCACAGGCATTCCAATCGTGCAATATTTGATTAGACTCGCTATGTTGCCTCAGAATTTTTTTTACAGTTGTAGTGATCAAGAAAATTTGACATATTTTGAGAAGTGGAGGGAAGTAATTGGAAAACATTTTGGTATGTCTGAGGTCTATGGGTTCCAAACTTGACTACCCCAGTCTTTTAAATTTGCAAACCTAGAGCCTAAAATCCACCTCACAGTGATGTTCAGCCAATCTCAGCCCAGTGTGGTTGCCTGGCAACCACAAGCCTGTGGATTTCTGTGAACAGTTTCATCCCAACTCTGGAGCTTTCCACCTCATACAACCAAAGCCATTCCAATCATGCAGTATTTGATTCACCTCTCTAAGTTGCCTCAGAATTTTCTTTGAAGTAGTGGTGATCACGCAAATTTGACATATTTTGACAAGTGGAGGGAAGTAATTGGCTCTGTCTTTAGCTCTGTTGGTGGTATATGGGGTCCAAACTTGACTAGCCCAGTCTATTCAATTTTCAAACTTAGAAAGCCAAATGTTTCAGGGGAGGAAACAAAATTTCACAATGATTTGGGTTCTGCCAAGTTTCTGGTGGCTGGGGAAGCAAACCTGCAAACCATACATGCAGTCTCTGCTGGATTACTGCCACCATGGTAGTATCAGTTAGCACTAAATGCCAGCAACCAGAAGATGAGTCCCAAAATGAAAGTGAATCCTTGCAGTGCATGAATATTTGGAGTGCCTGCTTCAACTATCCAGCTTCCTCGGGGTTCACTTGTCTGCAATCGCTATTTCAAGGAGGTCTGCAGCCATTCCAGCATAACCCTGAACACTAAACATGACGTACTGGCTCAATACTTAAACCAACATAATGCTAGATAGCTTATCACCAGCAGGTTTTCCCAGAATTCAAATGTAACATGGTGAAAGGGAATCCCTTAGAAAAGGGACGCAAATGCCCCTTTCCCAAAAAATCCCAGGTATTTTCTCATGGCATGGAATATTTAGACTCCACAACTCATGTAGTGAACCCAGGGACCTAGACCAACTGTGTCTAGGTTTCTGTTGTCCTCTTTTTGGAAACAGCATCTTATGTAGTTGTTCAAAGAGGCCTTGAGATAAATTCGTAGCCCAAGATGGACTGGAACTCCCAAGGATCCTTCCACCTCAGCCCCCAGATTGCTGGGATTATCAGGCATGAGCGACCATGCCAAGCATGTGCACAGAGATTCTTACATAATTTGTGAAATCCCACTACTGGTCTATAGGTAGCTTCTGTGCTTCAGGCTTTAGGAATATGCCTCTCTTTGTTTTGGCTCCCCTTGTTCAGGTGTCCATTTCTATTGTGAGAAGCTCCAAGGCCCCAGGCAAGGGGGTGGCTGCCCTTCCTCTGGTGTGTCCTTGGATGATTACAGCCCAGGTGAACAGGCTTCAAATATATTGGATCCTGTGCATTTGAAGAGGAAATGAGTAAAGATTCATGAGTTAATGTGGACATGCCAGGGAATTGAGGGCCCATGATAGAGACAAAACTTCAGGCCATGGGCTGAAGGCTGAGGCTTCTGTACCTCTAGCTTCTTGAATAGTGGGCCTGCTGAGCAATTGTGTGCTCTCAAATGTAATTTTCTGGGTTTTGTTGTAATTTATTTTGTTTTTTTGCTTTGGTTTTTTACATGGAAGGAACAGTACCATGGTTTGAAGAAGTTGGAGTGTCTTACCTAAGAGAAATTTGAAAAAAGGGACAATTCAGCAGCCAAGAATTTCTCAAATGCCTTTGTCGTTTTAAAAAAAAGTGACATAAAGTTGAGCGCTTCATGTCCATGTCTCTTTACAAAAGATTGTACCTCCTATGTCATAGGAATTACTGTTTCTTTGAAAGGTCAACCTGCACTGAAATAAAGATAATCCCTCATTTCCTTTTTCTGCTTGAGACCACATCCTTTGTTAGTTATATTTTCTTACCCAGAAACACTTGGATATGACTACAGCAAGAGTTTCCCATTGGTGGAATTTCCACGGAGACACATGAAGTAATACTGCACAACTTCAAGTGAAGTGCAATGTCCCTTGACAATGGCAAGTCTGGGCAAACCTCTAGTAACTGAAAACCTTAGAAAGTCTGAAAGTGAGTGAATGAAAATGGGCCTCTCCACATTTGGACATGGCCTCTCCTGAAGCACACATTTGTGGAAAAAGTAATTATGAGAGAGGAATGAACTCGCAAAACGGAATGGAAATTTTCTTGTTTGGGCCTGGAACGCTATGTCCTGGAGCCCTGTGGTTCTAACTGGATGAGCAAAGTGTGAGCAGAGATCAAAGTAAAACGCACACCATTTAGGGAACTCGATATTTAATCAGGCGTCCAGAGTAGTGGCAAACTGTACTTGGGTCAATTTGCTCAAATCCTGTCTTCACAACAAAGTAAATTCCAGCACGACCAGTGACTAGAGGAGGACACATTTCAAAGGACTTGTAAAAAGTCCAACACTGAATTTAGCCCAACACTGAATTTAGATGAAAAGTAGCAGAGTCTGTTTGTATTTCAAGTTTTAATAGCAGAAACTTATAACATGTAATAGCTGTTACATGAATAACTTCAGAGCTTTTGGAGAGGACTAAATCACTATGAGTGAGGGCTTCCCTGAGTCACAAAGTTAAAAATAGTAAAAGAAACCATTTGAAAAACCAATCAAACAATAAAATACAAACACTAAGTCCAAAGGGTTTCACTGGTTTTAAAACCACTTATGGAATGCACAACTATTGAAGAGGCTTACTCTGCATTCTGCTTTACTCAGGCCCGGTACATGAGCAACTGTGAAAGCAAAATTCAAAATGTTATGTGAAGTGATCATTTCATTGTTGAAACCATGACCCAATAGACATTTTCTCTTTTGAAACTTCGTACATTATCCATGTATGTTCTCAAATGGAAGGAATACACAGGATTTAGGCTGAATTTTTTTTTTCAGTATTTTGTGTTCCACCAGATTTATCTGAAGATCTCCTGTCCTGCATCCACTGGCAAATGCAGAAGGCCACACATAGGAGAACCAACATGAGAAGTTCACTTCTACAGCCTGATTATATCATCATGAGAATATAATTTTCCTTTCATCATCAAAGATTTTTACATCAGATTAACCAGCTCTCTTGCTTTCCCATTTTTTTCCCTGGTTTTTGTACCTTGAAATGGGTGTGCACTCTTCTCAGCCTTGATCTCCATCTTCCCCAGTATTTCCAAACATATTCATCTGGGAAACATGTAAAGATCTTATTCGGGGCTTGTTTCATTGTTTTCAAATATCTGCCCTTGAAATTCAACTTCCACCACTGTCTCTCACATCCAAAGCTATGTGCTTGCAGAGGATTTCTGCTGAGAAATTTCACAGAAAGCTCTTATACTGCAGGTGAATGATGCCAGCAAGTCTTGACTGAATAGCTTAGGGAGCAGGACTCAGCCAAATGACAGACATGACAAGGGAAAAGCGTATGCTCAAGGATAAGACATGGCAGAGATCATCTGCCAGGCCCTGGCATATTTCATATCCCATTGAAAGTACATCCATGTGTAGTTTGGCAAGCATTTCCATCCACGAATTCTGAGCAGTGAAGCCTTCAGAGAGAATATTGTGGCATACCAGGCCAAGAATATTCATCCTATTTAAATCTTGCCCTACCAGGTCCTCTGTGCCACTGAGGTCTCCATGGCAACGCCCAGCATTGTGACTCAGGTCTCCTACTGCACACTTGTATCCTAGAGCCTAAAGTCCAGCTCACAATGGTGCTGAGCCAATCACAGCCCAGTGTGGTTGCCTGGCAACCACAAGCTTGTGGATTTCTGTGAACTGTTTCAGCCCAACTCTGCAGCTTTCCACCTCATACAACCACAGCCATTCCAATCGTGCAATATTTGATTAGACTCGCTATGTTGCCTCAGAAGTTTTTTACAGTTGTAGTGATCAAGAAAATTTGACATATTTTGAGAAGTGGAGGGAAGTAATTGGAAAACATTTTGGTATGTCTGAGGTCTATGGGTTCCAAACTTGACTACCCCAGTCTTTTAAATTTGCAAACCTAGAGCCTAAAATCCACCTCACAGTGATGTTCAGCCAATCTCAGCCCAGTGTGGTTGCCTGGCAACCACAAGCCTGTGGATTTCTGTGAACAGTTTCATCCCAACTCTGGAGCTTTCCACCTCATACAACCAAAGCCATTCCAATCATGCAGTATTTGATTCACCTCTCTAAGTTGCCTCAGAATTTTCTTTGAAGTTGTGGTGATCACGCAAATTTGACATATTTTGACAAGTGGAGGGAAGTAATTGGCTCTGTCTTTAGCTCTGTTGGTGGTATATGGGGTCCAAACTTGACTAGCCCAGTCTATTCAATTTTCAAACTTAGAAAGCCAAATGTTTCAGGGGAGGAAACAAAATTTCACAATGATTTGGGTTCTGCCAAGTTTCTGGTGGCTTGGGAAGCAAACCTGCAAACCATACATGCAGTCTCTTCTGGATTACTGACACCATGGTAGTATCAATTAGCACTAAATGCCAGCAACCAGAAGATGAGTCCCAAAATGAAAGTGAATCCTTGCAGTGCATGAATATTTGGAGTGGCTGCTTCAACTATCCAGCTTCCTCGGGCTTCACTTGTCTGCAATCGCTATTTCAAGGAGGTCTGCAGCCATTCCAGCATAACCCTGAACACTAAACATGAGGTACTGGCTCAATACCTAAACCAACATAATGCTAGATAGCTTATCACCAGCAGGTTTTCCCAGAATTCAAATGTAACATGGTGAAAGGGAAACCCTTAGAAAAGGGACGCAAATGCCCCTTTCCCTAAAAATCCCAGGTATTTTCTCATGGCATGGAATATTTAGACTCCACAACTCATGTAGTGAACCCAGGGACCCAGACCAACTGTGTCTAGGTTTCTGTTGTCCTCTCTTTGGAAACAGCATCTTATGTAGTTGGTGAAAGAGGCCTTGACATAAATTCGTTGCCGAAGATGGACTGGAACTCCCAAGGATCCTTACACCTCAGCCCCCAGATTGCTGGGATTATAGGCATGAGCCACCATGCCAAGCATGTGCACAGAGATTCTTACATAATTTGTGAAATCCCACTACTGGTCTATAGGTAGCTTCTGTGCTTCAGGCTTTAGGAATATGCCTCTCTTTATTTTGGCTCCCCTTGTTCAGGTGTCCATTTCTATTGTGATAAGCTCCAAGGCCCCAGGCAAGGGGGTGGCTGCACTTCCTCTGGTGTGTCCTTGGATGATTACAGCCCAGGTGAACAGGGTTCAAATATATTGGATCCTGTGCATTTGAAGAGGAAATGAGTAAAGATTCATGAGTTAATGTGGACATGCCAGGGAATTGAGGGCCCATGATAGAGACAAAACTTCAGGCCATGGGCTGAAGGCTGAGGCTTCTGTACCTCTAGCTTCTTGAATAGTGGGCCTCCTGAGCAATTGTGTGCTCTCAAATGTAATTTTCTGGGTTTTGTTTTAATTTATCTTGTTTTTTTGCTTTGGTTTTTTACATGGAAGGAACAGTACCATGGTTAGAAGAAGTTGGAGTGTCTTACCTAAGAGAAATTTGAAAAAAGGGACAATTCAGCAGCCAAGAATTTCTCAAATGCCCTTGTCGTTTTAAAAAAAAGTGACATAAAGTTGAGCGCTTCATGTCCATGTCTCTTTACAAAAGATTGTACCTCCTATGTCATAGGAATTACTGTTTCTTTGAAAGGTTAACCTGCACTGAAATAAAGATAATCCCTCCTTTCCTTTTTCTGCTTGAAACCACATCCTTTGTTAGTTATATTTTCTTACCCAGAAACACTTGGATATGACTACAGCAAGAGTTTCCCATTGGTGGAATTTCCACGGAGACACATGAAGTAATAGTGCACAACTTCAAGTGAAGTGCAATTTCCCTTGACAATGGCAAGTCTGGGCAAACCTCTAGTAACTGAAAACCTTAGAAAGTCTGAAAGTGAGTGAATGAAAATGGGCCTCTCCACATTTGGACAGGGCCTCTCCTGAAGCACACATTTGTGGAAAAAGTAATTATGAGAGAGGAATGAACTCGCAAAACGGAATGGAAATTTTCTTGTTTGGGCCTGGAACGCTATGGCCTGGAGCCCTGTGGTTCTAAGTGGATGAGCAAAGTGTGAGCAGAGATCAAAGTAAAACGCACACCATTTAGGGAACTCGATATTTAACCAGGCGTCCAGAGTAGTGGCAAACTGTACTTGGGTCAATTTGCTCAAATCCTGTCTTCACAAGAAAGTAAATTCCAGCACGACCAGTGACTAGAGGAGGACACATTTCAAAGGACTTGTAAAAAGTCCAACACTGAATTTAGCCCAACACTGAATTTAGATGAAAAGTAGCAGAGTCTGTTTGTATTTCAAGTTTTAATAGCAGAAACTTATAACATGTAATAGCTGTTACATGAATAACTTCAGAGCTTTTGGAGAGGTCTAAATCACTATGAGTGAGGGCTTCCCTGAGTCACAAAGTTAAAAATAGTAAAAGAAACCATTTGAAAAACCAATCAAACAATAAAATACAAACACTAAGTCCAAAGGGTTTCACTGGTTTTAAAACCACTTATGGAATGCACAACTATTGAAGAGGCTTACTCTGCATTCTGCTTTACTCAGGCCCGGTACATGAGCAACTGTGAAAGCAAAATTCAAAATGTTATGTGAAGTGATCATTTCATTGTTGAAACCATGACCCAAAAGACATTTTCTCTTTTGAAACTTCGTACATTATCCATGTATGTTCTCAAATGGAAGGAATACACAGGATTTAGGCTGAATTTTTTTTTTCAGTATTTTGTGTTCCACCAGATTTATCTGAAGATCTCCTGTCCTGCATCCACTGGCCAATGCAGAAGGCCACACATAGGAGAACCAACATGAGAAGTTCACTTCTACAGCCTGATTATATCATCATGAGAATATAATTTTCCTTTCATCATCAAAGATTTTTACATCAGATTAACCAGCTCTCTTGCTTTCCCATGTTTTTCCCTGGTTTTTGTACCTTGAAATGGGTGTGCACTCTTCTCAGCCTTGATCTCCATCTTCCCCCGTATTTCCAAACATATTCATCTGGGAAACATGTAAAGATCTTATTTGGGCTTGTTTCATTGTTTTCAAATATCTGCCCTTGAAATTCAACTTCCACCAATGTCTCTCATATCCAAAGCTATGTGATTGCAGAGGATTTCTGCTGAGAAATTTCACAGAAAGCTCTTATACTGCAGGTGAATGATGCCAGCAAGTCTTGACTGAATAGCTTAGGGAACAGGACTCAGCCAAATGACAGACATGACAAGGGAAAAGCGTATGCTCAAGGATAAGACATGGCAGAGATCATCTGACAGGCCCTGGCATATTTCATATCCCATTGAAAGTACATCCATGTGTAGTTTGGCAAGCATTTCCATCCACGAATTCTGAGCTGTGAAGCCTTCAGAGAGAATATGGTGGCATACCAGGCCAAGAATATTCATCCTATTTAAATCTTGCCCTACAAGGTCCTCTGTGCCACTGAGGTCTCCATGGCAACGCCCAGCATTGTGACTCAGGTCTCCTACTGCACACTTGTATCCTAGAGCCTAAAGTCCAGCTCTCAATGGTGCTCAGCCAATCACAGCCCAGTGTGGTTGCCTGGCAACCACAAGCTTGTGGATTTCTGTGAACTGTTTCAGCCCAACTCTGCAGCTTTCCACCTCATACAAACACAGCCATTCCAATCGTGCAATATTTGATTAGACTCGCTATGTTGCCTCAGAATTTTTTTTACAGTTGTAGTGATCAAGAAAATTTGACATATTTTGAGAAGTGGAGGGAAGTAATTGGAAAACATTTTGGTATGTCTGAGGTCTATGGGTTCCAAACTTGACTACCCCAGTCTTTTAAATTTGCAAACCTAGAGCCTAAAATCCACCTCACAGTGATGTTCAGCCAATCTCAGCCCAGTGTGGTTGCCTGGCAACCACAAGCCTGTGGATTTCTGTGAACAGTTTCATCCCAACTCTGGAGCTTTCCACCTCATACAACCAAAGCCATTCCAATCATGCAGTATTTGATTCACCTCTCTAAGTTGCCTCAGAATTTTCTTTGAAGTAGTGGTGATCACGCAAATTTGACATATTTTGACAAGTGGAGGGAAGTAATTGGCTCTGTCTTTAGCTCTGTTGGTGGTATATGGGGTCCAAACTTGACTAGCCCAGTCTATTCAATTTTCAAACTTAGAAAGCCAAATGTTTCAGGGGAGGAAACAAAATTTCACAATGATTTGGGTTCTGCCAAGTTTCTGGTGGCTGGGGAAGCAAACCTGCAAACCATACATGCAGTCTCTGCTGGATTACTGCCACCATGGTAGTATCAGTTAGCACTAAATGCCAGCAACCAGAAGATGAGTCCCAAAATGAAAGTGAATCCTTGCAGTGCATGAATATTTGGAGTGCCTGCTTCAACTATCCAGCTTCCTCGGGTTTCACTTGTCTGCAATCGCTATTTCAAGGAGGTCTGCAGCCATTCCAGCATAACCCTGAACACTAAACATGAGGTACTGGCTCAATACTTAAACCAACATAATGCTAGATAGCTTATCACCAGCAGGTTTTCCCAGAATTCAAATGTAACATGGTGAAAGGGAATCCCTTAGAAAAGGGACGCAAATGCCCCTTTCCCAAAAAATCCCAGGTATTTTCTCATGGCATGGAATATTTAGACTCCACAACTCATGTAGTGAACCCAGGGACCTAGACCAACTGTGTCTAGGTTTCTGTTGTCCTCTTTTTGGAAACAGCATCTTATGTAGTTGTTGAAAGAGGCCTTGAGATAAATTCGTAGCCCAAGATGGACTGGAACTCCCAAGGATCCTTCCACCTCAGCCCCCAGATTGCTGGGATTATCAGGCATGAGCGACCATGCCAAGCATGTGCACAGAGATTCTTACATAATTTGTGAAATCCCACTACTGGTCTATAGGTAGCTTCTGTGCTTCAGGCTTTAGGAATATGCCTCTCTTTGTTTTGGCTCCCCTTGTTCAGGTGTCCATTTCTATTGTGAGAAGCTCCAAGGCCCCAGGCAAGGGGGTGGCTGCCCTTCCTCTGGTGTGTCCTTGGATGATTACAGCCCAGGTGAACAGGCTTCAAATATATTGGATCCTGTGCATTTGAAGAGGAAATGAGTAAAGATTCATGAGTTAATGTGGACATGCCAGGGAATTGAGGGCCCATGATAGAGACAAAACTTCAGGCCATGGGCTGAAGGCTGAGGCTTCTGTACCTCTAGCTTCTTGAATAGTGGGCCTGCTGAGCAATTGTGTGCTCTCAAATGTAATTTTCTGGGTTTTGTTGTAATTTATTTTGTTTTTTTGCTTTGGTTTTTTACATGGAAGGAACAGTACCATGGTTTGAAGAAGTTGGAGTGTCTTACCTAAGAGAAATTTGAAAAAAGGGACAATTCAGCAGCCAAGAATTTCTCAAATGCCTTTGTCGTTTTAAAAAAAAGTGACATAAAGTTGAGCGCTTCATGTCCATGTCTCTTTACAAAAGATTGTACCTCCTATGTCATAGGAATTACTGTTTCTTTGAAAGGTCAACCTGCACTGAAATAAAGATAATCCCTCATTTCCTTTTTCTGCTTGAGACCACATCCTTTGTTAGTTATATTTTCTTACCCAGAAACACTTGGATATGACTACAGCAAGAGTTTCCCATTGGTGGAATTTCCACGGAGACACATGAAGTAATAGTGCACAACTTCAAGTGAAGTGCAATGTCCCTTGACAATGGCAAGTCTGGGCAAACCTCTAGTAACTGAAAACCTTAGAAAGTCTGAAAGTGAGTGAATGAAAATGGGCCTCTCCACATTTGGACAGGGCCTCTCCTGAAGCACACATTTGTGGAAAAAGTAATTATGAGAGAGGAATGAACTCGCAAAACGAATGGAAATTTTCTTGTTTGGGCCTGGAACGCTATGGCCTGGAGCCCTGTGGTTCTAAGTGGATGAGCAAAGTGTGAGCAGAGATCAAAGTAAAACGCACACCATTTAGGGAACTCGATATTTAACCAGGCGTCCAGAGTAGTGGCAAACTGTACTTGTGTCAATTTGCTCAAATCCTGTCTTCACAAGAAAGTAAATTCCAGCACGACCAGTGACTAGAGGAGGACACATTTCAAAGGACTTCTAAAAAGTCCAAAACTGAATTTAGCCCAACACTGAATTTAGATGAAAAGTAGCAGAGTCTGTTTGTATTTCAAGTTTTAATAGCAGAAACTTATAACATGTAATAGCTGTTACATGAATAACTTCAGAGCTTTTGGAGAGGTCTAAATCACTATGAGTGAGGGCTTCCCTGAGTCACAAAGTTAAAAATAGTAAAAGAAACAATTTGAAACACCAATCAACCAATAAATTACAAACACTAAGTCCAAAGGGTTTCACTGGTTTTAAAACCACTTATGGAATGCACAACTATTGAAGAGGCTTACTCTGCATTCTGCTTTACTCAGGCCCGGTACATGAGCAACTGTGAAAGCAAAATTCAAAATGTTATGTGAAGTGACCATTTCATTGTTGAAACCATGACCCAATAGACATTTTCTCTTTTGAAACTTCGTACATTATCCATATATGTTCTCAAATGGAAGGAATACACAGGATTTAGGCTGAATTTTTTTTCCAGTATTTTGTGTTCCACCAGATTTATCTGAAGATCTCCTGTCCTGCATCCACTGGCCAATGCAGAAGGCCACACATAGGAGAACCAACATGAGAAGTTCACTTCTACAGCCTGATTATATCATCATGAGAATATAATTTTCCTTTCATCATCAAAGATTTTTACATCAGATTAACCAGCTCTCTTGCTTTCCCATGTTTTTCCCTGGTTTTTGTACCTTGAAATGGGTGTGCACTCTTCTCAGCCTTGATCTCCATCTTCCCCCGTATTTCCAAACATATTCATCTGGGAAACATGTAAAGATCTTATTCGGGGCTTGTTTCATTGTTTTCAAATATCTGCCCTTGAAATTCAACTTCCACCACTGTCTCTCATATCCAAAGCTATGTGCTTGCAGAGGATTTCTGCTGAGAAATTTCACAGAAAGCTCTTATACTGCAGGTGAATGATGCCAGCAAGTCTTGACTGAATAGCTTAGGGAACAGGACTCAGCCAAATGACAGACATGACAAGGGAAAAGCGTATGCTCAAGGATAAGACATGGCAGAGATCATCTGCCAGGCCCTGGCATATTTCATATCCCATTGAAAGTACATCCATGTGTAGTTTGGCAAGCATTTCCATCCACGAATTCTGAGCAGTGAAGCCTTCAGAGAGAATATTGTGTCATACCAGGCCAAGAATATTCATCCTATTTAAATCTTGCCCTACAAGGTCCTCTGTGCCACTGAGGTCTCCATGGCAACGCCCAGCATTGTGACTCAGGTCTCCTACTGCACACTTGTATCCTAGAGCCTAAAGTCCAGCTCACAATGGTGCTCAGCCAATCACAGCCCAGTGTGGTTGCCTGGCAACCACAAGCTTGTGGATTTCTGTGAACTGTTTCAGCCCAACTCTGCAGCTTTCCACCTCATACAACCACAGCCATTCCAATCGTGCAATATTTGATTAGACTCGCTATGTTGCCTCAGAATTTTTTTTACAGTTGTAGTGATCAAGAAAATTTGACATATTTTGAGAAGTGGAGGGAAGTAATTGGAAAACATTTTGGTATGTCTGAGGTCTATGGGTTCCAAACTTGACTACCCCAGTCTTTTAAATTTGCAAACCTAGAGCCTAAAATCCACCTCACAGTGATGTTCAGCCAATCTCAGCCCAGTGTGGTTGCCTGGCAACCACAAGCCTGTGGATTTCTGTGAACAGTTTCATCCCAACTCTGGAGCTTTCCACCTCATACAACCAAAGCCATTCCAATCATGCAGTATTTGATTCACCTCTCTAAGTTGCCTCAGAATTTTCTTTGAAGTAGTGGTGATCACGCAAATTTGACATATTTTGACAAGTGGAGGGAAGTAATTGGCTCTGTCTTTAGCTCTGTTGGTGGTATATGGGGTCCAAACTTGACTAGCCCAGTCTATTCAATTTTCAAACTTAGAAAGCCAAATGTTTCAGGGGAGGAAACAAAATTTCACAATGATTTGGGTTCTGCCAAGTTTCTGGTGGCTGGGGAAGCAAACCTGCAAACCATACATGCAGTCTCTGCTGGATTACTGCCACCATGGTAGTATCAGTTAGCACTAAATGCCAGCAACCAGAAGATGAGTCCCAAAATGAAAGTGAATCCTTGCAGTGCATGAATATTTGGAGTGCCTGCTTCAACTATCCAGCTTCCTCGGGTTTCACTTGTCTGCAATCGCTATTTCAAGGAGGTCTGCAGCCATTCCAGCATAACCCTGAACACTAAACATGAGGTACTGGCTCAATACTTAAACCAACATAATGCTAGATAGCTTATCACCAGCAGGTTTTCCCAGAATTCAAATGTAACATGGTGAAAGGGAATCCCTTAGAAAAGGGACGCAAATGCCCCTTTCCCAAAAAATCCCAGGTATTTTCTCATGGCATGGAATATTTAGACTCCACAACTCATGTAGTGAACCCAGGGACCTAGACCAACTGTGTCTAGGTTTCTGTTGTCCTCTTTTTGGAAACAGCATCTTATGTAGTTGTTGAAAGAGGCCTTGAGATAAATTCGTAGCCCAAGATGGACTGGAACTCCCAAGGATCCTTCCACCTCAGCCCCCAGATTGCTGGGATTATCAGGCATGAGCGACCATGCCAAGCATGTGCACAGAGATTCTTACATAATTTGTGAAATCCCACTACTGGTCTATAGGTAGCTTCTGTGCTTCAGGCTTTAGGAATATGCCTCTCTTTGTTTTGGCTCCCCTTGTTCAGGTGTCCATTTCTATTGTGAGAAGCTCCAAGGCCCCAGGCAAGGGGGTGGCTGCCCTTCCTCTGGTGTGTCCTTGGATGATTACAGCCCAGGTGAACAGGCTTCAAATATATTGGATCCTGTGCATTTGAAGAGGAAATGAGTAAAGATTCATGAGTTAATGTGGACATGCCAGGGAATTGAGGGCCCATGATAGAGACAAAACTTCAGGCCATGGGCTGAAGGCTGAGGCTTCTGTACCTCTAGCTTCTTGAATAGTGGGCCTGCTGAGCAATTGTGTGCTCTCAAATGTAATTTTCTGGGTTTTGTTGTAATTTATTTTGTTTTTTTGCTTTGGTTTTTTACATGGAAGGAACAGTACCATGGTTTGAAGAAGTTGGAGTGTCTTACCTAAGAGAAATTTGAAAAAAGGGACAATTCAGCAGCCAAGAATTTCTCAAATGCCTTTGTCGTTTTAAAAAAAAGTGACATAAAGTTGAGCGCTTCATGTCCATGTCTCTTTACAAAAGATTGTACCTCCTATGTCATAGGAATTACTGTTTCTTTGAAAGGTCAACCTGCACTGAAATAAAGATAATCCCTCATTTCCTTTTTCTGCTTGAGACCACATCCTTTGTTAGTTATATTTTCTTACCCAGAAACACTTGGATATGACTACAGCAAGAGTTTCCCATTGGTGGAATTTCCACGGAGACACATGAAGTAATAGTGCACAACTTCAAGTGAAGTGCAATGTCCCTTGACAATGGCAAGTCTGGGCAAACCTCTAGTAACTGAAAACCTTAGAAAGTCTGAAAGTGAGTGAATGAAAATGGGCCTCTCCACATTTGGACAGGGCCTCTCCTGAAGCACACATTTGTGGAAAAAGTAATTATGAGAGAGGAATGAACTCGCAAAACGAATGGAAATTTTCTTGTTTGGGCCTGGAACGCTATGGCCTGGAGCCCTGTGGTTCTAAGTGGATGAGCAAAGTGTGAGCAGAGATCAAAGTAAAACGCACACCATTTAGGGAACTCGATATTTAACCAGGCGTCCAGAGTAGTGGCAAACTGTACTTGTGTCAATTTGCTCAAATCCTGTCTTCACAAGAAAGTAAATTCCAGCACGACCAGTGACTAGAGGAGGACACATTTCAAAGGACTTCTAAAAAGTCCAAAACTGAATTTAGCCCAACACTGAATTTAGATGAAAAGTAGCAGAGTCTGTTTGTATTTCAAGTTTTAATAGCAGAAACTTATAACATGTAATAGCTGTTACATGAATAACTTCAGAGCTTTTGGAGAGGTCTAAATCACTATGAGTGAGGGCTTCCCTGAGTCACAAAGTTAAAAATAGTAAAAGAAACAATTTGAAACACCAATCAACCAATAAATTACAAACACTAAGTCCAAAGGGTTTCACTGGTTTTAAAACCACTTATGGAATGCACAACTATTGAAGAGGCTTACTCTGCATTCTGCTTTACTCAGGCCCGGTACATGAGCAACTGTGAAAGCAAAATTCAAAATGTTATGTGAAGTGACCATTTCATTGTTGAAACCATGACCCAATAGACATTTTCTCTTTTGAAACTTCGTACATTATCCATATATGTTCTCAAATGGAAGGAATACACAGGATTTAGGCTGAATTTTTTTTCCAGTATTTTGTGTTCCACCAGATTTATCTGAAGATCTCCTGTCCTGCATCCACTGGCCAATGCAGAAGGCCACACATAGGAGAACCAACATGAGAAGTTCACTTCTACAGCCTGATTATATCATCATGAGAATATAATTTTCCTTTCATCATCAAAGATTTTTACATCAGATTAACCAGCTCTCTTGCTTTCCCATGTTTTTCCCTGGTTTTTGTACCTTGAAATGGGTGTCCACTCTTCTCAGCCTTGATCTCCATCTTCCCCCGTATTTCCAAACATATTCATCTGGGAAACATGTAAAGATCTTATTCGGGGCTTGTTTCATTGTTTTCAAATATCTGCCCTTGAAATTCAACTTCCACCACTGTCTCTCATATCCAAAGCTATGTGCTTGCAGAGGATTTCTGCTGAGAAATTTCACAGAAAGCTCTTATACTGCAGGTGAATGATGCCAGCAAGTCTTGACTGAATAGCTTAGGGAACAGGACTCAGCCAAATGACAGACATGACAAGGGAAAAGCGTATGCTCAAGGATAAGACATGGCAGAGATCATCTGCCAGGCCCTGGCATATTTCATATCCCATTGAAAGTACATCCATGTGTAGTTTGGCAAGCATTTCCATCCACGAATTCTGAGCAGTGAAGCCTTCAGAGAGAATATTGTGTCATACCAGGCCAAGAATATTCATCCTATTTAAATCTTGCCCTACAAGGTCCTCTGTGCCACTGAGGTCTCCATGGCAACGCCCAGCATTGTGACTCAGGTCTCCTACTGCACACTTGTATCCTAGAGCCTAAAGTCCAGCTCACAATGGTGCTCAGCCAATCACAGCCCAGTGTGGTTGCCTGGCAACCACAAGCTTGTGGATTTCTGTGAACTGTTTCAGCCCAACTCTGCAGCTTTCCACCTCATACAACCACAGCCATTCCAATCGTGCAATATTTGATTAGACTCGCTATGTTGCCTCAGAATTTTTTTTACAGTTTTAGTGATCAAGAAAATTTGACATATTTTGAGAAGTGGAGGGAAGTAATTGGAAAACATTTTGGTATGTCTGAGGTCTATGGGTTCCAAACTTGACTACCCCAGTCTTTTAAATTTGCAAACCTAGAGAATAAAATCCAACTCACACTGATGTTCAGCCAATCTCAGCCCTGTGTGGTTGCCTGGCAACCACAAGCCTGTGGATTTCTGTGAACAGTTTCATCCCAACTCTGGAGCTTTCCACCTCATACAACCAAAGCCATTCCAATCATGCAGTATTTGATTCACCTCTCTAAGTTGCCTCAGAATTTTCTTTGAAGTAGTGGTGATCACGCAAATTTGACATATTTTGACAAGTGGAGGGAAGTAATTGGCTCTGTCTTTAGCTCTGTTGGTGGTCTATGGGGTCCAAACTTGACTAGCCCAGTCTATTCAATTTTCAAACTTAGAAAGCCAAATGTTTCAGGGGAGAAAACAAAATTTCACAATGATTTGGGTTCTGCCAAGTTTCTGGTGGCTGGGGAAGCAAACCTGCAAACCATACATGCAGTCTCTGCTGGATTACTGCCACCATGGTAGTATCAGTTAGCACTAAATGCCAGCAACCAGAAGATGAGTCCCAAAATGAAAGTGAATCCTTGCAGTGCATGAATATTTGGAGTGCCTGCTTCAACTATCCAGCTTCCTCGGGGTTCACTTGTCTGCAATCGCTATTTCAAGGAGGTCTGCAGCCATTCCAGCATAACCCTGAACACTAAACATGAGGTACTGGCTCAATACTTAAACCAACATAATGCTAGATAGCTTATCACCAGCAGGTTTTCCAGAATTCAAATGTAACATGGTGAAAGGGAAACCCTTAGAAAAGGGACGCAAATGCCCCTTTCCCGAAAAACCCCAGGTATTTTCTCATGGCATGAATATTTAGACTCCACAACGCATGTAGTGAACCCAGGGACCTAGACCAACTGTGTCTAGGTTTCTGTTGTCCTCTTTTTGGAAACAGCATCTTATGTAGTTGTTGAAAGAGGCCTTGAGATAAATTCGTAGCCCAAGATGGACTGGAACTCCCAAGGATCCTTCCACCTCAGCCCCCAGATTGCTGGGATTATCAGGCATGAGCGACCATGCCAAGCATGTGCACAGAGATTCTTACATAATTTGTGAAATCCCACTACTGGTCTATAGGTAGCTTCTGTGCTTCAGGCTTTAGGAATATGCCTCTCTTTGTTTTGGCTCCCCTTGTTCAGGTGTCCATTTCTATTGTGAGAAGCTCCAAGGCCCCAGGCAAGGGGGTGGCTGCCCTTCCTCTGGTGTGTCCTTGGATGATTACAGCCCAGGTGAACAGGCTTCAAATATATTGGATCCTGTGCATTTGAAGAGGAAATGAGTAAAGATTCATGAGTTAATGTGGACATGCCAGGGAATTGAGGGCCCATGATAGAGACAAAACTTCAGGCCATGGGCTGAAGGCTGAGGCTTCTGTACCTCTAGCATCTTGAATAGTGGGCCTGCTGAGCAATTGTGTGCTCTCAAATGTAATTTTCTGGGTTTTGTTGTAATTTATTTTGTTTTTTTGCTTTGGTTTTTTACATGGAAGGAACAGTACCATGGTTTGAAGAAGTTGGAGTGTCTTACCTAAGAGAAATTTGAAAAAAGGGACTATTCAGCAGCCAAGAATTTCTCAAATGCCCTTGTCGTTTTAAAAAAAAGTGACATAAAGTTGAGCGCTTCATGTCCATGTCTGTTTACAAAAGATTGTACCTCCTATGTCATAGGAATTACTGTTTCTTTGAAAGGTCAACATGCACTGAAATAAAGATAATCCCTCCTTTCCTTTTTCTGCTTGAGACCACATCCTTTGTTAGTTATATTTTCTTACCCAGAAACACTTGGATATGACTACAGCAAGAGTTTCCCATTGGTGGAATTTCCACGGAGACACATGAAGTAATACTGCACAACTTCAAGTGAAGTGCAATGTCCCTTGACAATGGCAAGTCTGGGCAAACCTCTAGTAACTGAAAACCTTAGAATGTCTGAAAGTGAGTGAATGAAAATGGGCCTCTCCACATTTGGACAGGGCCTCTCCTGAAGCACACATTTGTGGAAAAAGTAATTATGAGAGAGGAATGAACTCGCAAAACGGAATGGAAATTTTCTTGTTTGGGCCTGGAACGCTATGGCCTGGAGTCCTGTGGTTCTAACTGGATGAGCAAAGTGTGAGCAGAGATCAAAGTAAAACGCACACCATTTAGGGAACTCGATATTTAATCAGGCGTCCAGAGTAGTGGCAAACTGTACTTGGGTCAATTTGCTCAAATCCTGTCTTCACAACAAAGTAAATTCCAGCACGACCAGTGACTAGAGGAGACCACATTTCAAAGGACTTGTAAAAAGTCCAACACTGAATTTAGCCCAACACTGAATTTAGATGAAAAGTAGCAGAGTCTGTTTGTATTTCAAGTTTTAATAGCAGAAACTTATAACATGTAATAGCTGTTACATGAATAACTTCAGAGCTTTTGGAGAGGTCTAAATCACTATGAGTGAGGGCTTCCCTGAGTCACAAAGTTAAAAATAGTAAAAGAAACCATTTGAAAAACCAATCAAACAATAAAATACAAACACTAAGTCCAAAGGGTTTCACTGGTTTTAAAACCACTTATGGAATGCACAACTATTGAAGAGGCTTACTCTGCATTCTGCTTTACTCAGGCCCGGTACATGAGCAACTGTGAAAGCAAAATTCAAAATGTTATGTGAAGTGATCATTTCATTGTTGAAACCATGACCCAACAGACATTTTCTCTTTTGAAACTTCGTACATTATACATATATGTTCTCAAAGGGAAGGAATACACAGGATTTAGGCTGAATATTTTTCAGTATTTTGTGTTACACCAGATTTATTTGAAGATGTACTGTCCTGCATCCACCGCCCAATGCAGAAGGCCACACATAGGACAACCAACATGAGAACTTCACTTCTACAGCCTGATTAAATCACCATGAGAATATACTCTTCCTTTCATCATCAAAGATTTTTACATCAGATTAAGCAGCTCTCTTGCTTTCCCATGTTTTTCCCTGGTTTTTGTACATTGAAATGGGAGTGCACTCTTCTCAGTCTTGATCTCCACCTTCCCCAATAGTTCCAAACATATTCATCTGGGAAACATGTAAAGATCTTATTCGGGGCTTGTTTCATTGTTTTCAAATATCTGCCCTTGAAATTCAACTTCCACCACTGTCTCATATCCAAAGCTACGTGCTTGCAGAGGATTTCTGCTGAGAAATTTCACAGAAAGCTCTTATACTGCAGGTGAATGATGCCAGCAAGTCTTGACTAAACAGCTTAGGGAACAGGACTCAGCCAAATTACAGACATGACAAGGCAAAAGCATATGCTCAAGGATAGGACATGGCAGAGATCATCTGCCAGGCCCTGGCATATTTCATATCCCATTGAAAGTACATCCATGTGTAGATTGGCAAGCATTTCCAGCCACAAATTCTGAGCAGTGAAGCCTTCAGAGAGAATATTGTGGCATACCAGGCCAAGAATATTCATCCTATTTAAATCTTGCCCTACGAGGTCCTCTGTGCCACTGAGGTCTCCATGGCAACGCCCAGCATTGTGACTCAGGTCTCCTACTGCACACTTGTATCCTAGAGCCTAAAGTCCAGCTCACAATGGTGCTCAGCTAATCACAGCCCAGTGTGGTTGCCAGGCCACCACAAGCACGTGGATTTCTGTGAACTGTTTCAGCCCAACTCTGCAGCTTTCCACCTCATACAACCACAGCCATTTCAATCATGCAGTGTTTGATTAGCCTCTCTATGTTGCCTCAGAAGTTTTTTTACAGTTGTAGTGATCAAGAAAATTTGACATATTTTGAGAAGTGGAGGGAAGTAATTGGAAAACCTTTCGATATGTCTGAGGTCTATGGGTTCCAAACTTGACGACCCCGGTCTTTTAAATTTTCACGCCTAGAGCCTAAAATCCACCTCACAGTGATGTTCAGCCAATCTCAGCCCAGTGTGGTTGCCTGGCAACGACAAGCCTGTGGATTTCTGTGAACAGTTTCAGCCCAACTCTGCAGCTCTCCACCTCATACAACCACAGCCGTTCCAATCATGCAGTATTTGATTCACCTCTCTAAGTTGCCTCCGAAATTTCTTTGAAGTTGTGGTGATCAAGCAAATTTGACATATATGACATGTGGAGGGAAGTAATTGGCTCTGTCTTTAGCTCTGTTTGTGGTACATGGGGTCCAAACTTGACTACCCCATTTTATTCAATTATCAAACTTAGAAAGCCAAATGTTTCGGGGCAGGAAAGAAAATGCCACAATGATTTCAGTTCTGCCGAGTTTCTGGTGGCTTGGGAAGCAAACCTGCAAACCATACATGCAATCTCTGCAGGATTACTGCCACCATGGTAGTATCAGTTAGCACTAAAAGCCAGCAACCAGAAGATGAGTCCCAAAATGAAAGTGAATCCTTGCAGTGCATGAATATTTGGAGTGCCTGCTTCAACTATCCAGCTTCCTCGGGGTTCACATGTCTGCAATCGCTATTTCAAGGAGGTCTGCAGCTATTCCAGCATAACCCTGAACACTAAACATGAGGTACTAGCTCAATACCTAAACCAACAGAATACTAGATAGCTTATCACCAGCATGTCTTCCCAGAATTCAAATGTAACTTGGTGAAAGGGAAAGCCTAAGAAACGGGATGCAAAGGCCCCTTTGCTAAAAATCCCAGGTATTTTCTCATGGCATGGAATATTTAGACTCCACAACTCATGTAGTGAACCCAGGGACCTGGACCAAGTGTGTCTAGTTTTCTGTTGTCTTCTTTTTGGAAACAGCATCTTGTGTAGTTGTTGAAAGAGGCCTTGAGATAAATTCATAGCCCAAGATGGAGTGGAACTCCCAAGGATCCATCCACCTCAGCCCCCAGATGGCTGGGATAATAGGCTTGAGCGACCATGCCAAGCATGTGCACAGATATTCTTACATAATTTGTGAAATCCCACTACTGGTCTATAGGTAGCTTCTGTGCTTCAGGCATTAGGAATATGCGTCTCTTTGTTTTGGCTCCCCTTGTTCAGGTGTTCATTTCTATTGTGATAAGCTCCAAGGCCCGAGGCAAGGGGGTGGCTGCCCTTCCTCTGGTGTGTTCTTGGATGATTACTGCCCAGGTGAACAGGGTTCAAATACATTGGACCCTGTGCATTTGAAAAGGAAATGAGTAAAGATTCATGAGTTAATGTGGACATGCCAGGGAACTGAGCTGCCATGATAGAGACAAAACTTCAGGACATGGGCCGAAGGCTGAGGCTTCTGTACCTCTAGCTTCTTGAATAGTGTTTACATGGGCCTGCTGAGCAATTGTGTCCTCTCAAATGTTATTTCATGGGTTTTGTTTTAATTTATTTTGTTTTTTCCTTTGGTTTTTTACATGGAAGGAACAGTACCATGGTTTGAAAAAGCTGGAGTGTCTTACCTAAGAGAAATTTGAAAAAAGGGACAATTCAGCAGCCAAGAATTCCTCAAATGCCCTTGGCGTTTTAAAAAAAGTGACATAACGTTGAGCGTGTCATGTCCATGTCTCTTTACCAAAGATTTTACCTCCTATTTGATAGGAATTACTGTTTCTTTGAAAGGTCAACCTGCACTGAAATAAAGATAATCCCTCCTTTCTTCATTCTGCTTGAAACCACATCCTTTGATAGTTATATTTTCTTACGCAGCAACACTTGGAGATGACTAGAGCAAGAGTTTCCCATTGGTGGAATTTCCATGGAGACACATAAAGTAATACTGCACAACTTCAAGTGAAGTGCACTGTCCCTTGTCAATGGCAAGTCTGGCCTAACCTCTAGTAACTGAAAATCTTAGAAAGTCTGAAAGTGAGTGAATGAAAATGGGCCTCTCCACATTTGGACAGGGCCTCTCCTGAAGCACACATTTGTGGAAAATGTAATTATGAGAGACGAATGAACTCCCAAAACGGAATGGAAATTTTCTTGTTTAGGCCTGGAAAGATATGGCCTGGAGCCCTGTCGTTCTAACTGGATGAGCAAAGTGTGAGCAGAGATCAAAATAAAACACACACCATTTAGGAACTCGATACTTAACCAGGTGTGCAGAGTAGTGGCAAACTGTACTTGTGTCAATTTGCTCAAACCCTGTCTTCACAAGAAAGTAAATTCCAGCACGCCCAGTGACTAGAGGAGGACACATTTCAAAGGACTTGTAAAAAGTCCAACACTGAATTTAGATGAAAAGTGGCAGAGTCTGTTAGTCTTTCAAGTTTTAATAGGAGAAACATACAACATGCAATAGCTGTTACATGAATACCTTCAGAGCTTTTGGAGAGGTCTGAATCACTATGAGTGAGGGCTTCCCTGACTCACAAAGTTAAAAATAGTAAAACAAACAATTTGAAAAATAAATCAACCAATAAAATACAAACACTAAGTCCAAAGGGTTTCACTAGTTTTAAAATCACTTATGGAATGTACAACTACTGAACAGGCTTACTCTGCATTCTGCTTTACTCAGGCCCGGTACAAGAGCAAGTGTGAAAGCAAAATTCAAAATGTTATGTGAAGTGACAATTTCATTGGTGAAACCATGACCCAATAGACATTTTCTCTTTTGAAACTTCATACATTATCCATATATGTTCTCAAAGGGAAGGAATACACAGGATTTAGGCTGAATATTTTTCAGTATTTTGTGTTCCACCAGATTTATTTGAAGATGTACTGTCCTGCATCCACCGCCCAATGCAGTAGGCCACACATAGGACAACCAACATGAGAACTTCACTTCTACAGCCTGATTAAATCATCATGAGAATATACTTTTCCTTTCATCATCAAAGATTTTTACATCAGATTAAGCAGCTCTCCTGCTTTCCCATGTATTTCCCTGGTTTTTGTACCTTGAAATGGGTGTGCACTCTTCTCAGTCTTGATCTCCATCTTCCCCAATATTTCCAAACATATTCATCTGCGAAATATGTAAAGATCTTATTCGGGGCTTGTTTCATTGTTTTCAAATATCTGCCCTTGAAATTCAACTTCCCCCACTGTCTCTCATATCCAAAGCTATGTGCTTGCAGAGAATTTCTGCTGAGAAATTTCACAGAAAGCTCTTATACTGCAGGTGAATGATGCCAGCAAGTCTTGACTGAATAGCTTAGGGAACAGGACTCAGCCAAATGACAGACATGACAAGGCAAAAGCGTATGCTCAAGGATAGGACATGACAGAGATCATCTGCCAGGCCCTGGCATATTTCATATCCCATTGAAAGTACATCCATGTGTAGATTGGCAAGCATTTCCATCCACAAATTCTGAGCAGTGAAGCCTTCAGAGAGAATATTGTGGCATACCATGCCAAGAATATTCATCGAATTTAAATCTTGCCCTACAAGGTCCTCTGTTCCACTGAGGTCTCCATGGCAACACCCAGCATTGTGACTCAGGTCTCCTACTGCACACTTGTATCCTAGAGCCTAAAGTCCAGCTCACAATGGTGCTCAGCTTATCATATCCCAGTGTGGTTTCCAGGCAACCACAAGCTCCTGGATTTCTGTGAACTGTTTCAGCCCAACTCTCCAGCTTTTCACCTCATACAACCACAGCCATTCCAATCATGCAGTATTTGATTAGCCTCTCTATGTTGCCTCAGAATTTTTTTTACAGTTCTGGTGATCAACAAAATTTGACATATTTTGAGAAGTGGAGGGAAGTAATTGGAAAACCTTTTGGTATGTCTGAGGTCTATGGGTTCCAAACTTGACTATCCCAGTCTTTTAAATTTTCACACCTAGAGCCTAAAATCCACCTCACAGTGATGTTCAGCCAATCTCAGCCCCTTGTGGTTGCCTGGCAACCACAAGCCTGTGGATTTCTTTGAACAGTTTCAGCCCAACTCTGTAGCTCTCCACCTCATACAACCACAGCCATTCCAATCATGCAGTATTTGATTCACCTCTCTAAGTTGCCCCTGAATTTTCTTTGAAGTTGTGGTGATCAAGCAAATTTGACATATTTTGACAAGTGGCGGGAAGTAATAGGCTCTGTCTTTAGCTCTGTTTGTGGTACATGGTTTCCAAACTTGACTACCCCAGTCTATTCAAATTTCAAACTTTGAAAGCCAAAAGTTTCGGGTCAGGAAAGAAAATGCCACAATGATTTCGGTTCTGCCGAGTTTCTGGTGGCTTGGGAACCAAACCTGCAATCCATACATGCAATCTCTGCTGGATTACTGCCACCATGGTAGTATCAGTTAGCACTAAAAGCCAGCAACCAGAAGATGAGTCCCAAAATGAAAGTGAATCCTTGCAGTGCATGAATATCTGGAGTGCCTGCTTCAACTATCCAGCTTCCTCGGGGTTCACATGTCTGCAATCGCTATTTCAAGGAGGTCTGCAGCCATTCCAGCATAACCCTGAACACTAAACATAAGATACTAGCTCAATACCTAAACCAACATAATATTAGATAGCTTATCACCAGCAGGCTTTCCCAGAATTCAAATGTAACACGGTGAAATGAAAACACTTACAAACGGGATGCAAATGCCCCTTTCCCTAAAAATCCCAGGTATTTTCTCATGGCATGGAATATTTAGACTCCACAACTCATGTAGTGAACCCAGGGACCTGGAACAAGTGTGTCTAGTTTTCTGTTGTCCTCTTTTTGGAAACAGCATCTTATGTAGTTGTTGAAAGAGGCCTTGAGATAAATTCATAGCCCAAGATGGACTGGAACTCCCATGGATCCATCCACCTCAGCCCCCAGATGGCTGGGATTATAAGCATGAGCGACCATGCCAAGCATGTGCACAGAGATTCTTACATAATTTGTGAAATCCCACTACTGGTCTATAGGTAGCTTCTGTGCTTCAGGCTTTAGGAATATGCCTCTCTTTGTTTTAGCTCCCCTTGTTCAGGTGTCCATTTCTATTGTGATAAGCTCCAAGGCCCGAGGCAAGGGGGTGGCTGCCCTTCCTCTGGTGTGTCCTTGGATGATTACTGCCCAGGTGAACAGGGTTCAAATATATTGGACCCTGTGCATTTGAAAAGGAAATGAGTAAAGATTCATGAGTTAATGTGGACATGCCAGGGAATTGAGGGGCAATGATAGAGACAAAACTTCAGGCCATGGGCTGAAGGCTGAGGCTTCTGTACCTCTAGCTTCTTGAATAGTGTTTACATGGGCCTGCTGAGCAATTGTGTCCTCTCAAATGTTATTTCATGGGTTTTGTGTTAATTTATTTTGTTTTTTCCTTTGGTTTTTTACATGGAAGGAACAGTACCAGGGTTTGAAGAAGCTGGAGTGTCTTACCTAAGAGAAATTTGAAAAGAGGGACAATTCAGCAGCCAAGAATATCTCAAATGCCCGTGGCATTTTAAAAAAAGTGACATAAAGTTGAGCGTGTCATGTCCATGTCTCTTTACAAAAGATTTTACCTCCTATTTGATAGGAATTACTGTTTCTTTGAAAGGTCAACCTGCACTGAAATAAAGATAATCCCTCCTTTCCTCATTCTGCTTGAAACCACATCCTTTGTTAGTTATATTTTCTTACGCAGCAACACTTGGAGATGACTAGAGCAAGAGTTTCCCATTGGTGGAATTTCCATGGAGACACATGAAGTAATACTGCACAACTTCAAGTGAAGTGCACTGTCCCTTGACAATGGCAAGTCTGGGCAAACCTCTAGTAACTGAAAATCTTAGAAAGTGTGAAAGTGAGTGAATGAAAATGGGCCTCTCCACATTTGGACAGGGCCTCTCCTGAAGCACACATTTGTGGAAAAAGTAATTATGAGAGACGAATGAACTCCCAAAACGGAATGGAAATTTTCTTGTTTAGGCCTGGAACGCTATGGCCTGGAGCCCTGTGGTTCTAACTGGATGAGCAAAGTGTTAGCAGAGATCAAAATAAAACACACATCATTTAGGGAACTCGATACTGAACCAGGTGTGCAGAGTAGTGGCAAACTGTGCTTGTATCAATTTGCTGAAATCCTCTCTTCACAAGAAAGTAAATTCCAGCACGACCAGTGACTAGAAGAGGACATAATTCAAAGGACTTGTAAAAGTCCAACACTGAATTTAGCCCAACACTGAATTTAGATGAAAAGTGGCAGAGACTGTTAGTCTCTCAAGTTTTAATAGGAGAAACTTATAACATGTAACAGCTGTTACATGAATACCTTCAGAGCTTTTGGAGAGGTCTGAATCTCTATGAGTGAGGGCTTCCCTGACTCACAAAGTTAAAAATAGTAAAACAAACAATTTCAAAAATAAATCAACCAATAAAATACAAACACTAAATCCAAAGGGTTTCACTGGTTTTAAAACCACTTATGGAATGCACATGGATTGAACAGGCTTACTCTGCATTCTGCTTTACTGAGGCCCGGTACATGAGCAAGTGTCAAAGCAAAATTCAAAATGTTATGTGAAGTGACCATTTCATTGGTGAAACCATGACCCAATAGACATTTTCTCTTTTGAAACTTCGTACATTATCCATATATGTTCTCAAAGGGAAGGAATACACGGGACTTAGGATGATTTTTTTTCAGTATTTTGTGTTCCACCAGATTTATTTGAAGATCTCCTGTGCTGCATCCAATGCCCAATGCAGAAGGCCACACATAGGACAACCAACATGAGAACTTCACTTCTACAGCCTGATTAAATCATCATGAGAATATACTTTTCCTTTCATCATCAAGGATTTTTACATCAGATTAACCAGCTCTCCTGCTTTCCCATGTATTTCCCTGGTTTTTGTACCTTGAAATGGGTGTGCACTCTTCTCAGTCTTGATCTCCATCTTCCCCAATATTTCCAAACATATTCATCTGCGAAATCTGTAAAGATCTTATTCTGAGCTTGTTTCATTGTTTTCAAATATCTGCCCTTGAAATTCAACTTCCCCCACTGTCTCTCATATCCAAAGCTATGTGCTTGCAGAGAATTTCTGCTGAGAAATTTCACAGAAAGCTCTTACACTGCAGGTGAATGATGCCAGCAAGTCTTGTCTAAACAGCTTAGGGAACAGGACTCAGCCAAATGACAGACATGACAAGGTAAAAGCATATGCTCAAGGATAGGACATGGCAGACATCATCTGCCAGGCCCTGGCATATTTCATATCCCATTGAAAGTACATCCATGTGTAGATTGGTAAGCATTTCCATCCACAAATTCTGAGCAGTGAAGCCTTCAGAGAGAATATTGTGGCATACCAGGCCAAGAATATTCATCCTATTTAAATCTTGCCCTACAAGGTCCTCTGTGCCACTGAGGTCTCCATGGCAACGCCCAGCATTGTGACTCAGGTCTCCTACTGCACACTTGTATCCTAGACCATAAAGTCCAGCTCACAATGGTGCTCAGCTAATCACAGCCCAGTGTGGTTTCCAGGCAACCACAAGCTTGGGGATTTCTGTGAACTTTTTCTGCCCAACTCTGCAGCTTTTCACCTCATACAACCACAGCCATTCCAATCATGCAGTATTTGATTAGCCTCTCTATGTTGCCTCAGAATTTTTTTTTACACTTGTAGTGATCAACAAAATTTGACATATTTTGAGAAGTGGAGGGAAGTAATTGGAAAAACTTTTGGTATGTCTGAGGTCTATGGGTTCCAAACTTGACTATCCCAGTCTTTTAAATTTTCACACCTAGAGCCTAAAATCCACCTCACAGTGATGTTCAGCCAATCTCAGCCCAGTGTGCTTGCCTGGCAACCACAAGCCTGTGGATTTCTGTGAACAGTTTCAGCCCAACTCTGTAGCTCTCCACCTCATACAACCACAGCCATTCCAATCATGCAGTATTTGATTCACCTCTCTAATTTGCCCCCGAATTTTCTTTGAAGTTGTGGGGATCAAGCAAATTTGACATATTTTGACAAGTGGAGGGAAGTAATAGGCTCTGTCTTTAGCTCTGTTTGTGGTACATGGGGTCCAAACTTGACTAACCCAGTCTATTCAATTTTCAAACTTTGAAAGCCAAATGTTTCAGGGCAGGAAAGAAAATGCCACAATGATTTGGGTTCTGCCGAGTTTCTGCTGGCTTGGGAAGCAAACCTGCAAACCATACATGCAATCTCTGCTGGATTACTGCCACCATGGTAGTATCAGTTAGCACTAAAAGCCAGCAACCAGAAGATGAGTCCCAAAATGAAAGTGAATCCTTGCAGTGCATGAATATCTGGAGTGCCTGCTTCAACTATCCAGCTTCCTCGGGGTTCACATGTCTGCAATCGCTATTTCATGGAGGTCTGCAGCCATTCCAGCATAACCCTGAACACTAAACATGAGATACTAGCTCAATACCTAAACCAACATAATATTAGATAGCTTATCACCAGCAGGCTTTCCCAGAATTCAAATGTAACACGGTGAAATGGAAACCCTTAGAAACGGGATGCAAATGCCCCTTTCACTAAAAATCCCAGGTATTTTCTCATGGCATGGAATATTTAGACTCCACAACTCATGTAGTGAACCCAGGGTCCTGGACCAAGTGTGTCTAGTTTTCTGTTGTCCTCTTTTTGGAAACAGCATTTTATGTGGTTGTTGAAAGAGGCCTTGAGATAAATTCATAGCCTAAGATGGACTGGAACTCCCAAGGATCAATCCACCTCAGCCCCCAGATTGCTGGGATTATAGGCATGAGCGACCATGCCAAGCATTTGCACAGAGATTTTTACATAATTTGTGAAATCCCACTACTGGTCTATAGGTAGCTTCTGTGCTTCAGGCTTTAGGAATATGCCTCTCTTTGTTTTGGCTCCCCTTGTTCAGGTGTCCATTTCTATTGTGATAAGCTCCAAGGCCCGAGGCAAGGGGGTGGCTGCCCTTCCTCTGGTGTGTCCTTGGATGATTACTGCCCAGGTGAACAGGGTTCAAATATATTGGATCCTGTGCATTTGAAAAGGAAATGAGTAAAGATCCATGAGTTAATGTGGACATGCCAGGGAATTGAGGGGCAATGATAGAGACAAAACTTCAGGCCATGGGCTGAAGGCTGAGGCTTCTGTACCTCTAGCTTCTTGAATAGTGTTTACATGGGCCTGCTGAGCAATTGTGTCCTCTCAAATGTTATTTCATGGGTTTTGTGTTAATTTATTTTGTTTTTTCCTTTGGTTTTTTACATGGAAGGAACAGTACCAGGGTTTGAAGAAGCTGGAGTGTCTTACCTAAGAGAAATTTGAAAAGAGGGACAATTCAGCAGCCAAGAATATCTCAAATGCCCGTGGCATTTTAAAAAAAGTGACATAAAGTTGAGCGTGTCATGTCCATGTCTCTTTACAAAAGATTTTACCTCCTATTTGATAGGAATTACTGTTTCTTTGAAAGGTCAACCTGCACTGAAATGAAGATAATCCCTCCTTTCCTCATTCTGCTTGAAACCACATCCTTTGTTAGTTATATTTTCTTACGCAGCAACACTTGGAGATGACTAGAGCAAGAGTTTCCCATTGGTGGAATTTCCATGGAGACACATGAAGTAATACTGCACAACTTCAAGTGAAGTGCACTGTCCCTTGACAATGGCAAGTCTGGGCAAACCTCTAGTAACGGAAAATCTTAGAAAGTCTGAAAGTGAGTGTATCGAAATGGGCCTCTCCACATTTGGACAGTGCCTCTCCTGAAGCACACTTTGTGGAAAAATAATTATGAGAGACGAATGAACTCCCAAAACGGAATGGAAATTTTCTTGTTTAGGCCAGGAACGCTATGGCCTGGAGCCCTGTGGTTCTAACTGGATGAGCAAAGTGTTAGCAGAGATCAAAATAAAACACACATCATTTAGGGAACTCGATACTTAACCAGGTGTGCAGAGTACTGGCAAACTGTACTTGTGTCAATTTGCTCAAATCCTGTCTTCACAAGAAAGTAAATTCCAGCACGACCAGTGACTACACGAGGACATAATTCAAAGGACTTGTAAAAGTCCAACACTGAATTTAGCCCAACACTGAATTTAGATGAAAAGTGGCAGAGACTGTTAGTCTCTCAAGTTTTAATAGGAGAAACTTATAACATGTAACAGCTGTTACATGAATACCTTCAGAGCTTTTGGAGAGGTCTGAATCTCTATGAGTGAGGGCTTCCCTGACTCACAAAGTTAAAAATAGTAAAACAAACAATTTCAAAAATAAATCAACCAATAAAATACAAACACTAAATCCAAAGGGTTTCAATGGTTTTAAAACCACTTATGGAATGCACATGGATTGAACAGGCTTACTCTGCATTCTGCTTTACTCAGGCCCGGTACATGAGCAAGTGTGAAAGCAAAATTCAAAATGTTATGTGAAGTGACCATTTCATTGGTGAAACCATGACCCAACAGACATTTTCTCTTTTGAAACTTCGTACATTATCCATATATGTTCTCAAAGGGAAGGAATACACGGGACTTAGGATGATTTTTTTTCAGTATTTTGTGTTCCACCAGATTTATTTGAAGATCTCCTGTGCTGCATCCACTGCCCAATGCAGAAGGCCACACATAGGACAACCAACATGAGAACTTCACTTCTACAGCCTGATTAAATCATCATGAGAATATACTTTTCCTTTCATCATCAAGGATTTTTACATCAGATTAACCAGCTCTCCTGCTTTCCCATGTATTTCCCTGGTTTTTGTACCTTGAAATGGGTGTGCACTCTTCTCAGTCTTGATCTCCATCTATCCCAATATTTCCAAACATATTCATCTGGGAAACATGTAAAGATCTTATTCGGGGCTTGTTTCATTGTTTTCAAATATCTGCCCTTGAAATTCAACTTCCACCACTGTCTCTCATATCCAAAGCTATGTGCTTGCAGAGAATTTCTGCTGAGAAATGTCACAGAAAGCTCTTATACTGCAGGTGAATGATGCCAGCAAGTCTTGACTGAATAGCTTAGGGAACAGCACTCAGCCATGACAGACATGACAAGGCAAAAGCTTATGCTCAAGGATAGGACATGGCAGAGATCATCTGCCAGGCCCTGGCATATTTCATATCCCATTGAAAGTACATCCATGTGTAGATTGGCAAGCATTTCCATCCACAAATTCTGAGCAGTGAATCCTTCAGAGAGAATATTGTGGCATACCAGGCCAAGAATATTCATCCTATTTAAATCTTGCCCTACAAGGTCCTCTGTGCTACTGAGGTCTCCATGGCAACGCCCAGCATTGTGACTCAGGTCTCCTACTGCACACTTGTATCCTAGACCCTAAAGTCCAGCTCACAATGGTGGTCAGCTAATCACAGTCCAGTGTGGTTTCCAGGCAACCACAAGCTTGTGGATTTCTGTGAACTGTTTCAGCCCAACTCTGCAGCTTTTCACCTCATACAACCACAGCCATCCCAATCATGCAATATTTGATTAGCCTCTCTATGTTGCCTCAGAATTTTTTTTACAGTTGTAGTGATCAACAAAATTTGACATATTTTGAGAAGTGGAGGGAAGTAATTGGAAAACCTTTTGGTATGTCTGAGGTCTATGGGTTCCAAACTTGACTATCGCAGTCTTTTAAATTTTCACACCTAGAGCCTAAAATCCACCTCACAGTGATGTTCAGCCAATCTCAGCCCAGTGTGGTTGCCTGGCAACCACAAGCCTGTGGATTTCTGTGAACAGTTTCAGCCCAACTCTGTAGCTCTCCACCTCATACAACAACAGCCATTCCAATCATGCAGTATTTGATTCACCTCTCTAAGTTACCCCCGAATTTTCTTTGAAGTTGTGGGGATCAAGCAAATTTGACATATTTTGACAAGTGGAGGGAAGTAATAGGCTCTGTCTTTAGCTCTGTTTGTGGTACAGAAAGCTCTTATAGTGCAGGTGAATGATGCCAGCAAGCCTTGACTGAATAGCTTAGGGAACAGGACTCAGCCAAATGACAGACATGACAAGGCAAAAGCGTATGCTCAAGGATAGCACATGGAAGAGATCATCTGCCAGGCCCTGGCATATTTCATATCCCATTGAAAGTACATCCATGTGTAGATTGGCAAGCATTTCCATCCACAAATTCTGAGCAGTGAAGCCTTCAGAGAGAATATTGTGGCATACCAGGCCAAGAATATTCATCCTATTTAAATCTTGCCCTACAAGGTCCTCTGTGCCACTGAGGTCTCCATGGCAACGCCCAGCATTGTGACTTGTGGGAAGCCGCCTGAGATGGCGCCCATTTCCTGCTTCCGGGTTCTTCCCGGCCTGAACAAGCCCGCCAAATTGTCATGTCTGCCCAGTTACCCGTGATGCTAGCCTATCAGCTTGTTAGGCGCGCTTCTCTGTGATTGGATACTGCTTCCCCTTATAAGAGGTTTTTCCTGCCCCCAACGGGCGGAAGAGGAACCAACGTTGAGGGTGGCGGACCTTGTCAGTTCCGGTTCGCTGTAAGCAATAAAGTTTGAGAGCTGATCCTGCTCGAGTTTGGTCTCCTGTCTCCCGCGGCTCCGGTCACCTGGTGGCCCGCACGGGGAATCAAAGATAAAAGACTCAGCAACGTGCCTCTTCGGCCGGGAGGTGCAATTGCTGTCGCCTGCAGTAAGACGGAGGACCTAGCCCAATAACAACGGAAGGCACTGAGCGCCTCTTCTCTTCACCCTGATCAGCTACGTGAGATACAGCGGTTCCCGGGACAGGGGAGTACTGAATCGCCTGGGTTGGGTGGACGCACCTAACAGATTTTGAGCGCCACACGAGTGGACGCCGGTTTTTTTTTTTCTTTTTTTTTCTCCCTTTGCATCTGTTTTGCTTTCGCTTCGCTAATATGGGCAACGCTGCTCGCAAGCCCCTTGCCGATTCCCTAAGGGTCTTACTGCGGACCCGAGGCATCTACATGAACCGGGTCACCTTCTCGAGGTTCCTTCGCCTTGTGCGTTCTCAAGACAGCTAGACAACCCACGGCTGTCATTTGGCAACAGGGACCCTTGCTTTGGGTCCATCCAAAAATGTCACCTGCTAAAGCTATTGATCATTATCCAGACTCGGTTGCTTCCCTGTCTTTAGAGGGCATCTCATGAGCCATACAACACTTTGGGGTGCCTCCTTCCTCCCTACATGTACCATACACAAGAGAACAAATTGAGACCTTAACAACGTGTCTAGATTCCTGGGCGATTCTCCGGTATACGTTTCAAGGGACCATAGATAATCAATTCCCAAAAGACCCACTACTTCAGTTTATTACAGTACACCCTGTGATTTTTCCCAAGGTTACATCCACATACCCCATAGCTGGAGCTCCAATAATATTTACAGACGGCTCCAAGTCAGGCATAGGCGCGTATGTGATTATGGGTCAAGAGCCAAAAACTATCCAATTTACTCCAGACCAACCCCAGGTGGTCGAGCTCCAGATAATACAGGAGGTCTTACGTCGCTTTCCAGGCGATGTTAACCTCCTGTCGGACTCCAAGTATGTGGTAAATGCTCTCCAAGTTCTGGAGACGGCGGGTCCCATTAAACCCTCTTCAACGGTAGCCTCCATATTCCTAGGTATTCAACATCAGTTATGGAATAGAACCTCAAAAGTGTTCATCTCACATATCAGAGCCCATACTAATTTACCTGGGCCCTTGGTGGAGGGCAATGCCTTGGCAGACTCGCCCACACGCCCAATATGGGTCTTCACCTTTCCCAACCCTCTGGAAGCAGCCCAAAAATTCCACTCTCAGTTCCATGTTAATGCCCGCACCCTCATGGCGCGCTTCAACATCACGAGAGCACAAGCACGAGAGATTGTACGGTATTGCCCAGCTTGTGTGATCTCTTCACCCCAACAATCTATTGGCATTAACCCAAGAGGACTTCGCCCAAATCATATTTGACAAATGGATGTTACACACATCCCAGAATTCGGAAAACTTAAATATGTTCATGTTTCGGTAGATACCACCTCCCAGGTTATGTTTGCCTTGGCAGAACCCAGAGAAAGGGCCACCCATGCTATTAATCATTGTCTTGCATCCTGAGCTGCTTGGGGAAAACCCAATATATTAAAAACAGACAATGGTCCTGCTTACACCAGCAAAACTTTTGTAACATTCTGTCAACAAATGGATGTTGTCCTTAAGCATGGCATTCCATATAACCCTCAAGGACAAGGCATCATTGAACGGGCACATCGGACACTCAAAAAGGGTGTCTTACAAAAGCAAAAAGAGGGGATAGGCCATGGCCTAACGCCCAAAGGAAGAATATCATTGGCACTCTTTACCATAAATTTTTTAAACCTTAATCATAATAATCATTCCCCTGCCATGGAACATAGCAATCCGTCCCCAACCGATAAAGGGCTGGTTAGATGGAAAGATGTCCTTACAGGACAATGGATGGGCCCGGATCCAGTGGTTAGCTGGACCCAAGGAGCAGTTTGTGTCTTCCCACAGGAACCAGGCTGCGAACCGCTGTGGGTCCCGGAAAGATTGACGCGAGCAGTAAACTCCCCACCAGTTCCTGATAAAGCACAGGAGGATAAGCCCGCGGACACAAGTCAACTCGACCCTTCTGGGACCGAAGCTCAGCGCCCGAGACCATCTACAAACTAAAATGTCTGGCTTGGAGTTTTTTCTATTCTGTGGGTTCCTATTAATCACCCCTGTGATATGCTCAGATTCCACAGAACCACCACAATATCTTTGGGGTCCTTGGCATCACCCGCCCACATTGGCACCTTTTTCGGCAGCCTCGCCCGCCTCTGGATCCTAATTGCCATAGCTATCCTAGTAGGGCTTGTGGTTATCAAATGCTTGTTAGACCGCCTTATGCAAACCCAGCAACAGGTCAAGGTCACGGCTATGGCAGCCATGCAAATGGCAGCAGGTGGCCCATCAGGCCAGCAGGCCGCCGCATATCTCCTTCACATTGCAGAACATCAGCTATAAGAGCTGAGTGGGCAAGCCAATGACGGGTAAGACGGGAAAAGCCCTCCCGGTCAACCTAAGACAGGCTCCACTCAGATATACATGGCCTATAAGGCCAGGGGTCCCTTCTGGAGTCAAATTATTGGCATTGAGATGCGAGACCAAGGGTACTGCAGTGCCATCCGCCTCAAAGGTTGGGGGGAAGGCAGGAATGAATGTCTATATGCATCCAGGTTCGGTTCACAAAAGCCTGGCCCTGCGAAAAAATGAACCACTCACCTTGAGCATGGTCCTGGTGCAAGGATATGCACAAAACAGGGTGATGCACAGCAGGGTATAGACCTCTACATTCTCTCATGCCTCGGCCTACAAGGTAGGCCCACTCCTAGGTGTCTAACAGCAACAAGGTCATAGACACCTTGGAGGGACCCACAGACCATCCTATTTTAAAAAAATAAAAAAGGGGGAGATGTGGGAAGCCGCCTGAGATGGCGCCCATTTCCTGCTTCCGGGTTCTTCCCGGCCTGAACAACCCCGCCAAATTGTCATGTCTGCCCAGTTACCTGTGATGCTAGCCTATCAGCTTGTTAGGCGTGCTTCTCTGTAATTGGATACTGCTTCCCCTTATAAGAGGTTGTTCCTGCCCTTAACGGGCGGAAGAGGAAAAAAGGTTGAGGGTGGCGGACCTAGTCAGGTCCAGTTCGCTGTACACAATAAAGTTTGAGAGCTGATCCTGCTCGAGTTTGGTCTCCTGTCTCCCGCGGCTCCGGTCAGTGACTCAGGTCTCCTACTGCACACTTGTATCCTAGAGCCTAAAGTCCAGCTCACAATGGTGCTCAGCTAATCACAGCCCAGTGTGGTTGCCAGGCAACCACAAGCTTGTGGATTTCTGTGAACTGTTTCAGCCCAACTCTGCAGCTTTCCACCTCATACAACCACAGCCATTCCAATCATGCAGTATTTGATTAGCCTCTATATGTTGCCTCAGAATTTTTTTTACACTTGTAGTGATCAACAAAATTTGACATATTTTGAGAAGTGGAGGGAAGTAATTGGAAAACTTTTTGGTATATCTGAGGTCTATGGGTTCCAAACTTGACTATCCCAGTCTTATAAATTTTCACACCTAGAGCCTAAAATCCACCTCACAGTGATGTTCAGCCAATCTCAGCCCAGTGTGGTTGCCTGGCAACCACAAGCCTGTGGATTTCTGTGAACAGTTTCAGCCCAACTCTGCAGCTCTCCACCTCATACAACCACAGCCATTCCAATCATGCAGTATTTGATTCACCTCTCTAAGTTGCCCCGAATTTTCTTTGAAGTTGTGGGGATCAAGCAAATTTGACATATTTTGACAAGTGGAGGGAAGTAATTGGCTCTGTCTTTTGCTCTGTTTGTGGTACATGGGGTCCAAACTTGACTACCCCAGTCTATTCAATTTTCAAACATTGAAAGCCAAATATTTCAGGGGAGGAAAGAAAATGCCACAATGATTTGGGTTCTGCCGAGTTTCTGGTGGCTTGGGAAGCAAACGTGCAAACCATACATGCAATCTCTGCTGGATTACTGCCACCATGGTAGTATCAGTTAGCACTAAAAGTCAGCAACCAGAAGATGAGTCCCAAAATGAAAGTGAATCCTTGCAGTGCATGAATATTTGGAGTGCCTGCTTCAACTATCCAGCTTCCTCGGGGTTCACATGTCTGCAATCGCTATTTCAAGGAGGTCTGCAGCCATTCCAGCATAACCCTGAATACGAAACATGAGATACTAGCTCAATACCTAAACCAACATAATATTAGATAGCTTATCACCAGCAGGCTTTCCCAGAATTCAAATGTAACACAGTGAAATGGAAACCCTTAGAAACGGGATGCAAATGCCCCTTTCCCTAAAAGTCCCAGGTATTTTCTCATGGCATGGAATATTTAGACTCCACAATTCATGTAGTGAACCCAGGGACCTGGACCAAGTGTGTCTAGTTTTCTCTTGTCCTCTTTTTGGAAACAGCATCTTATGTAGTTTTTGAAAGAGGCCTTGAGATAAATTCGTAGCCCAAGATGGACTAGAACTCCCAAGGATCCATCCACCTCAGCCCCCAGATGGCTGGGATTATAGGCATGAGCGACCATGCCAAGCATGTGCACAGAGACTCTTACACAATTTGTGAAATCCCACTACTGGTCTATAGGTAGCTTCTGTGCTTCAGGCTTTAGGAATATGCCTCTCTTTGTTTTGGCTCCCCTTGTTCAGTTGTCCATTTATATTGTGATAAGCTCCAAGGCCCGAGGCAAGGGGGTGGCTGCCCTTCCTCTGGTGTGTCCTTGGATGATTACTGCCCAGGTGAACAGGGTTCAAATATATTGGACCCTGTGCATTTGAAAAGGAAATGAGTAAAGATTCATGAGTTAATGTGGACATGCCAGGGAAATGAGGGGCAATTATAGAGACAAAACTTCAGGCCATGGGCTGAAGGCTGAGGCTTCTGTACCTCTAGCTTCTTGAATAGTGTTTACATGGGCCTGCTGAGCAATTGTGTCCTCTCAAATGTTATTTCATGGGTTTTGTTTTAATTTATTTTGTTTTTTGCTTTGGTTTTTTACATGGAAGGAATAGTACCATGGTTTGAAGAAGCTGGAGTGTCTTACCTAAGAGAAATTTGAAAAGAGGGACAATTCAGCAGCCAAGAATATCTCAAATGCCCGTGGCATTTTAAAAAAAGTGACATAAAGTTGAGCGTGTCATGTCCATGTCTCTTTACAAAAGATTTTACCTCCTATTTGATAGGAATTACTGTTTCTTTGAAAGGTCAACCTGCACTGAAATAAAGATAATCCCTCCTTTCCTCATTCTGCATGAAACCACATCCTTTGGTAGTTATATTTTCTTACGCAGCAACACTTGGAGATGACTAGAGCAAGAGTTTCCCATTGGTGGAATTTCCATGGAGACACATGAAGTAATGCTGCACAACTTCAAGTGAAGTGCACTGTCCCTTGACAATCGCAAGTCTGGGCAAACCTCTAGTAACTGAAAATCTTAGAAAGTCTGAAAGTGAGTGAATGAAAATGGGCCTCTCCACATTTGGACAGGGCCTCTCCTGAAGCACACATTTGTGGAAAAAGTAATTATGAGAGACGAATGAACTCCCAAAACGGAATGGAAATTTTCTTGTTTAGGCCTGGAACGCTATGGCCTGGAGCCCTGTGGTTCTAACTGGATGAGCAAAGTGTTAGCAGAGATCAAAATAAAACACACATCATTTAGGGAACTTGATACTTAACCAGGTGTGCAGAGTAGTGGCAAACTGTACTTGTGTCAATTTGCTCAAATCCTGTCTTCACAAGAAAGTAAATTCCAGCACGACCAGTGACTAGACGAGGACATAATTCAAAGGAATTGTAAAAGTCCAACATTGAATTTAGCCCAACACTGAATTTAGATGAAAAGTGGCAGAGTCTGTTAGTCTTTCAAGTTTTAATAGGAGAAACTTATAACATGTAATAGCTGTTACATGAATACCTTCAGAGCTTTTGGAGATGTCTGAATCTCTATGAGTTAGGGCTTCCCTGACTCACCAAGTTGAAAATAGTAAAACAAACAATTTGAAAAATAAATCAACCAATAAAATACAAACACTAAGTCCAAAGGGTTTCACTGGTTTTAAAACCACTTATGGAATGCACATCTTTTGAACAGGCTTACTCTGCATTCTGCTTTACTCAGGCCCGGAACATGAGAAGTGTGAAAGCAAATTTCAAAATGTTGTGTGAAGTGACCATTTCATTGGTGAAACCATGACCCAATAGACATTTTCTCTTTTGAAACTTCGTACATTATCCATATATGTTCTCCAAGGGAAGGAATACATAGGATTTAGGCTGATTTTTTTTTCAGTATTTTGTGTTCCACCAGATTTATTTGAAGATCTCCTGTCCTGCATCCACTGCCCAATGCAGAAGGCCACACATAGGACAACCAACATGAGAACTTCACTTCTACAGCCTGATTAAATCATCATGAGAATATACTTTTCCTTTCATCATCAAAGATTTTTACATCAGATTAACCAGCTCTCTTGCTTTCCCATGTGTTTCCCTGGTTTTTGTACCTTGAAATGGGTGTGCACGCTTCTCAGTTTTGATCTCCATCTTCCCCAATATTTCCAAACATATTCATCTGGGAAATATGTAAAGATCTTATTCTGGGCTTGTTTCATTGTTTTCGAATATCTGCCCTTGAAATTCAACTTCCACCACTGTCTCTCATATCCAAAGCTATGTGCTTGCAGAGAATTTCTGCTGAGAAATTTCACAGAAAGCTCTTACACTGCAGGTGAATGATGCCAGCAAGTCTTGTCTAAACAGATTAGGGAACAGGACTCAGCCAAATGACAGACATGACAAGGCAAAAGCATATGCTCAAGGATAGGACATGCAGAGATCATCTGCCAGGCCCTGGCATATTTCATATCCCATTGAAAGTACATCCATGTGTAGATTGGCAAGCATTTCCATCCACAAATTCTGAGCAGTGAAGCCTTCAGAGGGAATATTGTGGCATACCAGGCCAAGAATATTCATCCTATTTAAATCTTGCCCTACAAGGTCCTCTGTGCCACTGAGGTCTCCATGGCAACGCCCAGCATTGTGACTCAGGTCTCCTACTGCACACTTGTATCCTAGACCCTAAAGTCCAGCTCACAATGGTTCTCAGCTAATCACAGCCCAGTGTGGTTTCCAGGCAACCACAAGCTTGTGGATTTCTGTGAACTGTTTCAGCCCAACTCTGCAGCTTTTCACCTCATACAACCACAGCCATTCCAATCATGCAGTATTTGATTAGCCTCTCTATGTTGCCTCAGAATTTTTTTTTACAGTTGTAGTGATCAACAAAATTTGACATATTTTGAGAAGTGGAGGGAAGTAATTGGAAAACCTTTTGGTATGTCTGAGGTCTATGGGTTCCAAACTTGACTATCCCAGTCTTTTAAATTTTCACACCTAGAGCCTAAAATCCACCTCACAGTGATGTTCAGCCAATCTCAGCCCAGTGTGGTTGCCTGGCAATCACAAGCCTGTGGATTTCTGTGAACAGTTTCAGCCCAACTCTGTAGCTCTCCACCTCATACAACCACAGCCATTCCAATCATGCAGTATTTGATTCACCTCTCTAAGTTGCCCCTGAATTTTCTTTGAAGTTGTGGTGATCAAGCAAATTTGACATATTTTGACAAGTGGAGGGAAGTAATAGGCTCTGTCTTTAGCTCTGTTTGTGGTACATGGGGTCCAAACTTGACTACCGTAGTCTATTCAATTTTCAAACTTTGAAAGCCAAATGTTTCAGGGGAGGAAAGAAAATGCCACAATGATTTGGGTTCTGCCGAGTTTCTGGTGGCTTGGGAACCAAACCTGCAAACCATACATGCAATCTCTGCTGGATTACTGCCACCATGGTAGTATCAGTTAGCACTAAAAGCCAGCAACCAGAAGATGAGTCCCAAAATGAAAGTGAATCCTTGCAGTGCATGAATATCTGGAGTGCCTGCTTCAACTATCCAGCTTCCTCGGGGTTCACATGTCTGCAATCGCTATTTCAAGGAGGTCTGCAGCCATTCCAGCATAACCCTGAACACTAAACATGAGATACTAGCTCAACACCTAAACCAACATAATATTAGATAGCTTATCACCAGCAGGCTTTCCCAGAATTCAAATGTAACTTGGTGAAATGGAAACCCTTAGAAACGGGATGCAAATGCCCCTTTCCCTAAAAATCCCAGGTATTTTCTCATGGCATGGAATATTTAGACTCCACAATTCATGTAGTGAACCCAGGGACCTGGACCAAGTGTGTCTAGTTTTCTCTTGTCCTCTTTTTGGAAACAGCATCTTATGTAGTTTTTGAAAGAGGCCTTGAGATAAATTCATAGCCTAAGATGGACTGGAACTCCCAAGGATCCATCCACCTCAGCCCCCAGATTGCTGGGATTATAGGCATGAGCGACCATGCCAAGCATTTGCAGAGAGATTTTTACATAATTTGTGAAATCCCACTACTGGTCTATAGGTAGCTTCTGTGCTTCAGGCTTTAGGAATATGCCTCTCTTTGTTTTGGCTCCCCTTGTTCAGGTGTCCATTTCTATTGTGATAAGCTCCAAGGCCCGAGGCAAGGGGGTGGCTGCCCTTCCTCTGGTGTGTCCTTGGATGATTACTGCCCAGGTGAACAGGGTTCAAATATATTGGACCCTGTGCATTTGAAAAGGAAATGTGTAAAGATTCATGAGTTAATGTGGACATGCCAGGGAAATGAGGGGCAATTATAGAGACAAAACTTCAGGCCATGGGCTGAAGGCTGAGGCTTCTGTACCTCTAGCTTCTTGAATAGTGTTTACATGGGCCTGCTGAGCAATTGTGTCCTCTCAAATGTTATTTCATGGATTTTGTTTTAATTTATTTTTTTTTTTGCTTTGGTTTTTTACATGGAAGGAACATTACCATGGTTTGAAGAAGCTGGAGTGTCTTACCTAAGAGAAATTTGAAAAAAGGGACAATTCAGCAGCCAAGAATATCTCAAATGCCCGTGGCATTTTAAAAAAGTGACATAAAGTTGAGCGTGTCATGTCCATGTCTCTTTACAAAAGATTTTACCTCCTATTTGATAGGAATTACTGTTTCTTTGAAAGGTCAACCTGCACTGAAATAAAGATAATCCCTCCTTTCCTCATTCTGCATGAAACCACATCCTTTGGTAGTTATATTTTCTTACGCAGCAACACTTGGAGATGACTACAGCAAGAGTTTCCCATTGGTGGAATTTCCATGGAGACACATGAAGTAATACTGCACAACTTCAAGTGAAGTGCACTGTCCCTTGACAATGGCAAGTCTGGGCAAACCTCTAGTAACTGAAAATCTTAGAAAGTCTGAAAGTGAGTGAATGAAAATGGGCCTCTCCACATTTGGACAGGGCCTCTCCTGAAGCACACATTTGTGGAAAAAGTAATTATGAGAGACGAATGAACTCCCAAAACGGAATGGAAATTTTCTTGTTTAGGCCTGAAACGCTATGGCCTGGAGACCTGTGGTTCTAACTGGATGAGCAAAGTGTGAGCAGAGATCAAAATAAAACATACATCATTTAGGGAACTCGATACTTAACCAGGTGTGCAGAGTAGTGGCAAACTGTACTTGTGCCAATTTGCTCAAATCCTGTCTTCACAAGAAAGTAAATTCCAGCACGATCAGTGACTAGAGGAGGACTCATATCAAAGGAGTTGAAAAAAGTCCAACACTGAATTTAGCCCAACACTGAATTTAGATGAAAAGTGGCAGAGTCTGTTAGTCTTTCAAGTTTTAATAGGAGAAACTTACAGCATGTAATAGCTGTTACATTAATACCTTCAGAGCTTTTGGAGAGGTCTGAATCACTATGTGTGAGGGCTTCCCTGACTCACAAAGTTAAAAATAGTAAAACAAACAATTTAAAAAAGAAATCAACCAATAAAGTACAAACACTAAGTCCAAAGGGTTTCACTGGTTTTAAAACCAATTATGGAATGCACATCTATTGAACAGGCTTACTCTGCATTCTGCTTTACTCAGGCCCGGTACATGAGCAAGTGTGAAAGCAAAATTCAAAATGTTATGTGAAGTGACCATTTCATTGGTGAAACCATGACCCAATAGACATTTTCTCTTTTGAAACTTCGTACATTATCCATATATGTTCTCAAAGGGAAGGAATACACAGGATTTAGGCTGATTTTTTTTCAGTATTTTGTGTTCCACCAGATTTATTTGAAGATGTACTGTCCTGCATCCACCGCCCAATGCAGAAGGCCACACATAGGACAACCAACATGAGAACTTCACTTCTACAGCCTGATTAAATCATCATGAGAATATACTTTTCCTTTCATCATCAAAGATTTTTACATAAGATAAACCAGCTCTCTTGCTTTCCCATGTTTTTCCCTGGTTTTTGTACCTTGAAATGGGTGTGCACTCTTCTCAGTCTTGATCTCCATCTTCCCCAATATTTCCAAACATATTCATCTGGGAAATATGTAAAGATCTTATTCGGGGCTTGTTTCATTGTTTTCAAATATCTGCCCTTGAAATTCAACTTCCACCACTGTCTCTCATATCCAAAGCTACGTGCTTGCAGAGGATTTCTGCTGAGAAATTTCACAGAAAGCTCTTATACTGCAGGTGAATGATGCCAGCAAGTCTTGACTAAACAGCTTAGGGAACAGGACTCAGCCAAATTACAGACATGACAAGGCAAAAGCATATGCTCAAGGATAGGACATGGCAGAGATCATCTGCCAGACCCTGGCATATTTCATATCCCATTGAAAGTACATCCATGTGTAGATTGGCAAGCATTTCCATCCACAAATTCTGAGCAGTGAAGCCTTCAGAGAGAATATTGTGGCATACCAGGCCAAGAATATTCATCCTATTTAAATCTTGCCCTACGAGGTCCTCTGTGCCACTGAGGTCTCCATGGCAACGCCCAGCATTGTGACTCAGGTCTCCTACTGCACACTTGTATCCTAGAGCCTAAAGTCCAGCTCACAATGGTGCTCAGCTAATCACAGCCCAGTGTGGTTGCCAGGCCACCACAAGCTCGTGGATTTCTGTGAACTGTTTCAGCCCAACTCTGCAGCTTTCCACCTCATACAACCACAGCCATTTCAATCATGCAGTGTTTGATTAGCCTCTATATGTTGCCACAGAAGTTTTTTTACAGTTGTAGTGATCAAGAAAATTTGACATATTTTGAGAAGTGGAGGGAAGTAATTGGAAAACCTTTCGATATGTCTGAGGTCTATGGGTTCCAAACTTGACTACCCCGGTCTTTTAAATTTTCACGCCTAGAGCCTAAAATCCACCTCACAGTGATGTTCAGCCAATCTCAGCCCAGTGTGGTTGCCTGGCAACGACAAGCCTGTGGATTTCTGTGAACAGTTTCAGCCCAACTCTGCAGCTCTCCACCTCATACAACCACAGCCATTCCAATCATGCAGTATTTGATTCACCTCTCTAAGTTGCCTCCGAAATTTCTTTGAAGTTGTGGTGATCAAGCAAATTTGACATATATGACATGTGGAGGGAAGTAATTGGCTCTGTCTTTAGCTCTGTTTGTGGTACATGGGGTCCAAACTTGACTACCCCATTCTATTCAATTTTCAAACTTAGAAAGCCAAATGTTTTGGGGCAGGAAAGAAAATGCCACAATGATTTCAGTTCTGCCGAGTTTCTGGTGGCTTGGGAACCAAACCTGCAAACCATACATGCAATCTCTGCAGGATTACTGCCACCATGGTAGTATCAGTTAGCACTAAAAGCCAGCAACCAGAAGATGAGTCCCAAAATGAAAGTGAATACTTGCAGTGCATGAATATTTGGAGTGCCTGCTTCAACTATCCAGCTTCCTCGGGGTTCACATGTCTGCAATCGCTATTTCAAGGAGGTCTGCAGCTATTCCAGCATAACCCTGAACACTAAACATGAGGTACTAGCTCAATACCTAAACCAACAGAATACTAGATAGCTTATCACCAGCAGGTCTTCCCAGAATTCAAATGTAACTTGGTGAAAGGGAAAGCCTAAGAAACGGGATGCAAATGCCCCTTTGCTAAAAATCCCAGGTATTTTCTCATGGCATGGAATATTTAGACTCCACAACTCATGTAGTGAACCCAGGGACCTGGACCAAGTGTGTCTAGTTTTCTGTTGTCTTCTTTTTGGAAACAGCATCTTGTGTAGTTGTTGAAAGAGGCCTTGAGATAAATTCATAGCCCAAGATGGAGTGGAACTCCCAAGGATCCATCCACCTCAGCCCCCAGATGGCTGGGATAATAGGCTTGAGCGACCATGCCAAGCATGTGCACAGATATTCTTACATAATTTGTGAAATCCCACTACTGGTCTATAGGTAGCTTCTGTGCTTCAGGCATTAGGAATATGCGTCTCTTTGTTTTGGCTCCCTTGTTCAGGTGTTCATTTCTATTGTGATAAGCTCCAAGGCCCGAGGCAAGGGGGTGGCTGCCCTTCCTCTGGTGTGTTCTTGGATGATTACTGCCCAGGTGAACAGGGTTCAAATATATTGGACCCTGTGCATTTGAAAAGGAAATGAGTAAAGATTCATGAGTTAATGTGGACATGCCAGGGAACTGAGGGGCCATGATAGAGACAAAGCTTCAGGCCATGGGCTGAAGGCTGAGGCTTCTGTACCTCTAGCTTCTTGAATAGTGTTTACATGGGCCTGCTGAGCAATTGTGTCCTCTCAAATGTTATTTCATGGATTTTGTTTTAATTTATTTTTTTTTTGCTTTGGTTTTTTACATGGAAGGAACATTACCATGGTTTGAAGAAGCTGGAGTGTCTTACCTAAGAGAAATTTGAAAAAAGGGACAATTCAGCAGCCAAGAATATCTCAAATGCCCGTGGCATTTTAAAAAAGTGACATAAAGTTGAGCGTGTCATGTCCATGTCTCTTTACAAAAGATTTTACCTCCTATTTGATAGGAATTACTGTTTCTTTGAAAGGTCAACCTGCACTGAAATAAAGATAATCCCTCCTTTCCTCATTCTGCATGAAACCACATCCTTTGGTAGTTATATTTTCTTACGCAGCAACACTTGGAGATGACTACAGCAAGAGTTTCCCATTGGTGGAATTTCCATGGAGACACATGAAGTAATACTGCACAACTTCAAGTGAAGTGCACTGTCCCTTGACAATGGCAAGTCTGGGCAAACCTCTAGTAACTGAAAATCTTAGAAATTCTGAAAGTGAGTGAATGAAAATGGGCCTCTCCACATTTGGACAGGGCCTCTCCTGAAGCACACATTTGTGGAAAAAGTAATTATGAGAGACGAATGAACTCCCAAAACGGAATGGAAATTTTCTTGTTTAGGCCTGGAACGCTATGGCCTGGAGACCTGTGGTTCTAACTGGATGAGCAAAGTGTGAGCAGAGATCAAAATAAAACACACATCATTTAGGGAACTCGATACTTAACCAGGTGTGCAGAGTAGTGGCAAACTGTACTTGTGCCAATTTGCTCAAATCCTGTCTTCACAAGAAAGTAAATTCCAGCACGATCAGTGACTAGAGGAGGACTCATATCAAAGGAGTTGAAAAAAGTCCAACACTGAATTTAGCCCAACACTGAATTTAGATGAAAAGTGGCAGAGTCTGTTAGTCTTTCAAGTTTTAATAGGAGAAACTTACAACATGTAATAGCTGTTACATTAATACCTTCAGAGCTTTTGGAGAGGTCTGAATCACTATGTGTGAGGGCTTCCCTGACTCACAAAGTTAAAAATAGTAAAACAAACAATTTAAAAAAGAAATCAACCAATAAAGTACAAACACTAAGTCCAAAGGGTTTCACTGGTTTTAAAACCAATTATGGAATGCACATCTATTGAACAGGCTTACTCTGCATTCTGCTTTACTCAGGCCCGGTACATGAGCAAGTGTGAAAGCAAAATTCAAAATGTTATGTGAAGTGACCATTTCATTGGTGAAACCATGACCCAATAGACATTTTCTCTTTTGAAACTTCGTACATTATCCATATATGTTCTCAAAGGGAAGGAATACACAGGATTTAGGCTGATTTTTTTTCAGTATTTTGTGTTCCACCAGATTTATTTGAAGATGTACTGTCCTGCATCCACCGCCCAATGCAGAAGGCCACACATAGGACAACCAACATGAGAACTTCACTTCTACAGCCTGATTAAATCATCATGAGAATATACTTTTCCTTTCATCATCAAAGATTTTTACATAAGATAAACCAGCTCTCTTGCTTTCCCATGTTTTTCCCTGGTTTTTGTACCTTGAAATTGGTGTGCACTCTTCTCAGTCTTGATCTCCATCTTCCCCAATATTTCCAAACATATTCATCTGGGAAATATGTAAAGATCTTATTCGGGGCTTGTTTCATTGTTTTCAAATATCTGCCCTTGAAATTCAACTTCCACCACTGTCTCTCATATCCAAAGCTACGTGCTTGCAGAGGATTTCTGCTGAGAAATTTCACAGAAAGCTCTTATACTGCAGGTGAATGATGCCAGCAAGTCTTGACTAAACAGCTTAGGGAACAGGACTCAGCCAAATTACAGACATGACAAGGCAAAAGCATATGCTCAAGGATAGGACATGGCAGAGATCATCTGCCAGACCCTGGCATATTTCATATCCCATTGAAAGTACATCCATGTGTAGATTGGCAAGCATTTCCATCCACAAATTCTGAGCAGTGAAGCCTTCAGAGAGAATATTGTGGCATACCAGGCCAAGAATATTCACCCTATTTAAATCTTGCCCTACGAGGTCCTCTGTGCCACTGAGGTCTCCATGGCAACGCCCAGCATTGTGACTCAGGTCTCCTACTGCACACTTGTATCCTAGAGCCTAAAGTCCAGCTCACAATGGTGCTCAGCTAATCACAGCCCAGTGTGGTTGCCAGGCCACCACAAGCTCGTGGATTTCTGTGAACTGTTTCAGCCCAACTCTGCAGCTTTCCACCTCATACAACCACAGCCATTTCAATCATGCAGTGTTTGATTAGCCTCTATATGTTGCCTCAGAAGTTTTTTTACAGTTGTAGTGATCAAGAAAATTTGACATATTTTGAGAAGTGGAGGGAAGTAATTGGAAAACCTTTCGATATGTCTGAGGTCTATGGGTTCCAAACTTGACTACCCCGGTCTTTTAAATTTTCACGCCTAGAGCCTAAAATCCACCTCACAGTGATGTTCAGCCAATCTCAGCCCAGTGTGGTTGCCTGGCAACGACAAGCCTGTGGATTTCTGTGAACAGTTTCAGCCCAACTCTGCAGCTCTCCACCTCATACAACCACAGCCATTCCAATCATGCAGTATTTGATTCACCTCTCTAAGTTGCCTCCGAAATTTCTTTGAAGTTGTGGTGATCAAGCAAATTTGACATATATGACATGTGGAGGGAAGTAATTGGCTCTGTCTTTAGCTCTGTTTGTGGTACATGGGGTCCAAACTTGACTACCCCATTCTATTCAATTTTCAAACTTAGAAAGCCAAATGTTTTGGGGCAGGAAAGAAAATGCCACAATGATTTCAGTTCTGCCGAGTTTCTGGTGGCTTGGGAACCAAACCTGCAAACCATACATGCAATCTCTGCAGGATTACTGCCACCATGGTAGTATCAGTTAGCACTAAAAGCCAGCAACCAGAAGATGAGTCCCAAAATGAAAGTGAATACTTGCAGTGCATGAATATTTGGAGTGCCTGCTTCAACTATCCAGCTTCCTCGGGGTTCACATGTCTGCAATCGCTATTTCAAGGAGGTCTGCAGCTATTCCAGCATAACCCTGAACACTAAACATGAGGTACTAGCTCAATACCTAAACCAACAGAATACTAGATAGCTTATCACCAGCAGGTCTTCCCAGAATTCAAATGTAACTTGGTGAAAGGGAAAGCCTAAGAAACGGGATGCAAATGCCCCTTTGCTAAAAATCCCAGGTATTTTCTCATGGCATGGAATATTTAGACTCCACAACTCATGTAGTGAACCCAGGGACCTGGACCAAGTGTGTCTAGTTTTCTGTTGTCTTCTTTTTGGAAACAGCATCTTGTGTAGTTGTTGAAAGAGGCCTTGAGATAAATTCATAGCCCAAGATGGAGTGGAACTCCCAAGGATCCATCCACCTCAGCCCCCAGATGGCTGGGATAATAGGCTTGAGCGACCATGCCAAGCATGTGCACAGATATTCTTACATAATTTGTGAAATCCCACTACTGGTCTATAGGTAGCTTCTGTGCTTCAGGCATTAGGAATATGCGTCTCTTTGTTTTGGCTCCCTTGTTCAGGTGTTCATTTCTATTGTGATAAGCTCCAAGGCCCGAGGCAAGGGGGTGGCTGCCCTTCCTCTGGTGTGTTCTTGGATGATTACTGCCCAGGTGAACAGGGTTCAAATATATTGGACCCTGTGCATTTGAAAAGGAAATGAGTAAAGATTCATGAGTTAATGTAGACATGCCAGGGAACTGAGCTGCCATGATAGAGACAAAACTTCAGGACATGGGCTGAAGGCTGAGGCTTCTGTACCTCTAGCTTCTTGAATAGTGTTTACATGGGCCTGCTGAGCAATTGTGTCCTCTCAAATGTTATTTCATGGGTTTTGTGTTAATTTATTTTGTTTTTTCCTTTGGTTTTTTACATGGAAGGAACAGTACCATGGTTTGAAAAAGCTGGAGTGTCTTACCTAAGAGAAATTTGAAAAAAGGGACAATTCAGCAGCCAAGAATATCTCAAATGCCCGTGGCATTTTAAAAAAAGTGACATAAAGTTGAGCGAGTCATGTCCATGTCTCTTTACAAAAGATTTTACCTCCTATTTGATAGGAATTACTGTTTCTTTGAAAGGTCAACCTGCACTGAAATAAAGATAATCCCTCCTTTCCTCATTCTGCTTGAAACCACATCCTTTGTTAGTTATATTTTCTTACGCAGCAACACTTGGAGATGACTACAGCAAGAGTTTCCCATTGGTGGAATTTCCATGGAGACACATGAAGTAATGCTGCACAACTTCAAGTGAAGTGCACTGTCCCTTGACAATCGCAAGTCTGGGCAAACCTCTAGTAACTGAAAATCTTAGAAAGTCTGAAAGTGAGTGAATGAAAATGGGCCTCTCCACATTTGGACAGGGCCTCTCCTTAAGCACACATTTGTGGAAAATGTAATTATGAGAGACGAATGAACTCCCAAAACGGAATGGAAATTTTCTTGTTTAGGCCTGGAAAGCTATGGCCTGGAGCCCTGTCGTTCTAACTGGATGAGCAAAGTGTGAGCAGAGATCAAAATAAAACACACACCATTTAGGAACTCGATACTTAACCAGGTGTGCAGAGTAGTGGCAAACTGTACTTGTGTCAATTTGCTCAAACCCTGTCTTCACAAGAAAGTAAATTCCAGCACGCCCAGTGACTAGAGGAGGACACATTTCAAAGGACTTGTAAAAAGTCCAACACTGAATTTAGATGAAAAGTGGCAGAGTCTGTTAGTCTTTCAAGTTTTAATAGGAGAAACATACAACATGCAATAGCTGTTACATGAATACCTTCAGAGCTTTTGGAGAGGTCTGAATCACTATGAGTGAGGGCTTCCCTGACTCACAAAGTTAAAAATAGTAAAACAAACAATTTGAAAAATAAATCAACCAATAAAATACAAACACTAAGTCCAAAGGGTTTCACTAGTTTTAAAATCACTTATGGAATGTACAACTACTGAACAGGCTTACTCTGCATTCTGCTTTACTCAGGCCCGGTACAAGAGCAAGTGTGAAAGCAAAATTCAAAATGTTATGTGAAGTGACCATTTCATTGGTGAAACCATGACCCAATAGACATTTTCTCTTTTGAAACTTCGTACATTATCCATATATGTTCTCAAAGTGAAGGAATACACAGGATTTAGGCTGAATATTTTTCAGTATTTTGTGTTCCACCAGATTTATTTGAAGATGTACTGTCCTGCATCCACCGCCCAATGCAGAAGGCCACACATAGGACAACCAACATGAGAACTTCACTTCTACAGCCTGATTAATTCATCATGAGAATATACTTTTCCTTTCATCATCAAAGATTTTTACATCAGATTAAGCAGCTCTCTTGCTTTCCCATGTTTTTCCCTGGTTTTTGTACATTGAAATGGGAGTGCACTCTTCTCAGTCTTGATCTCCACCTTCCCCAATAGTTCCAAACATATTCATCTGGGAAACATGTAAAGATCTTATTCGGGGCTTGTTTCATTGTTTTCAAATATCTGCCCTTGAAATTCAACTTCCACCACTGTCTCATATCCAAAGCTACGTGCTTGCAGAGGATTTCTGCTGAGAAATTTCACAGAAAGCTCTTATACTGCAGGTGAATGATGCCAGCAAGTCTTGACTAAACAGCTTAGGGAACAGGACTCAGCCAAATTACAGACATGACAAGGCAAAAGCATATGCTCAAGGATAGGACATGGCAGAGATCATCTGCCAGGCCCTGGCATATTTCATATCCCATTGAAAGTACATCCATGTGTAGATTGGCAAGCATTTCCATGCACAAATTCTGAGCAGTGAAGCCTTCAGAGAGAATATTGTGGCATACCAGGCCAAGAATATTCATCCTATTTAAATCTTGCCCTACGAGGTCCTCTGTGCCACTGAGGTCTCCATGGCAACGCCCAGCATTGTGACTCAGGTCTCCTACTGCACCCTTGTATCCTAGAGCCTAAAGTCCAGCTCACAATGGTGCTCAGCTAATCACAGCCCAGTGTGGTTGCCAGGCCACCACAAGCTCGTGGATTTCTGTGAACTGTTTCAGCCCAACTCTGCAACTTTCCACCTCATACAACCACAGCCATTTCAATCATGCAGTGTTTGATTAGCCTCTCTATGTTGCCTCAGAAGGTTTTTTACAGTTGTAGTGATCAAGAAAATTTGACATATTTTGAGAAGTGGAGGGAAGTAATTGGAAAACCTTTCGATATGTCTGAGGTCTATGGGTTCCAAACTTGACGACCCCGGTCTTTTAAATTTTCACGCCTAGAGCCTAAAATCCACCTCACAGTGATGTTCAGCCAATCTCAGCCCAGTGTGGTTGCCTGGCAACGACAAGCCTGTGGATTTCTGTGAACAGTTTCAGCCCAACTCTGCAGCTCTCCACCTCATACAACCACAGCCATTCCAATCATGCAGTATTTGATTCACCTCTCTAAGTTGCCTCCGAAATTTCTTTGAAGTTGTGGTGATCAAGCAAATTTGACATATATGACATGTGGAGGGAAGTAATTGGCTCTGTCTTTAGCTCTGTTTGTGGTACATGGGGTCCAAACTTGACTACCCCATTCTATTCAATTTTTAAACTTAGAAAGCCAAATGTTTCGGGGCAGGAAAGAAAATGCCACAATGATTTCAGTTCTGCCGAGTTTCTGGTGGCTCGGGAAGCAAACCTGCAAACCATACATGCAATCTCTGCAGGATTACTGCCACCATGGTAGTATCAGTTAGCACTAAAAGCCAGCAACCAGAAGATGAGTCCCAAAATGAAAGTGAATCCTTGCAGTGCATGAATATTTGGAGTGCCTGCTTCAACTATCCAGCTTCCTCGGGGTTCACATGTCTGCAATCGCTATTTCAAGGAGGTCTGCAGCTATTCCAGCATAACCCTGAACACTAAACATGAGGTACTAGCTCAATACCTAAACCAACAGAATACTAGATAGCTTATCACCAGCAGGTCTTCCCAGAATTCAAATGTAACTTGGTGAAAGGGAAAGCCTAAGAAACGGGATGCAAATGCCCCTTTCACTAAAAATCCCAGGTATTTTCTCATGGCATGGAATATTTAGACTCCACAACTCATGTAGTGAACCCAGGGACCTGGACCAAGTGTGTCTAGTTTTCTGTTGTCTTCTTTTTGGAAACAGCATCTTGTGTAGTTGTTGAAAGAGGCCTTGAGATAAATTCATAGCCCAAGATGGAGTGGAACTCCCAAGGATCCATCCACCTCAGCCCCCAGACGGCTGGGATAATAGGCTTGAGCGACCATGCCAAGCATGTGCACAGGTATTCTTACATAATTTGTGAAATCCCACTACTGGTCTATAGGTAGCTTCTGTGCTTCAGGCATTAGGAATATGCGTCTCTTTGTTTTGGCTCCCCTTGTTCAGGTGTTCATTTCTATTGTGATAAGCTCCAAGGCCCGAGGCAAGGGGGTGGCTGCCCTTCCTCTGGTGTGTTCTTGGATGATTACTGCCCAGGTGAACAGGGTTCAAATACATTGGACCCTGTGCATTTGAAAAGGAAATGAGTAAATATTCATGAGTTAATGTGGACATGCCAGGGAACTGAGCTGCCATGATAGAGACAAAACTTCAGGCCATGGGCTGAAGGCTGAGGCTTCTGTACCTCTAGCTTCTTGAATAGTGTTTACATGGGCCTGCTGAGCAATTGCGTGGTCTCAAATGTTATTTCATGGGTTTTGTTTTAATTTATTTTGTTTTTTCCTTTGGTTTTTTACATGGAAGGAACAGTACCTTGGTTTGAAGAAGCTGGAGTGTCTTACCTAAGAGAAATTTGAAAAAAGGGACAATTCAGCAGCCAAGAATTTCTCAAGTGCCCTTGGCGTTTTAAAAAAAGTGACATAACGTTGAGCGTGTCATGTCCATCTCTCTTTACCAAAGATTTTACCTCCTATTTGATAGGAATTACTGTTTCTTTGAAAGGTCAACCTGCACTGAAATAAAGATAATCCCTCCTTTCTTCATTCTGCTTGAAACCACATCCTTTGATAGTTATATTTTCTTACGCAGCAACACTTGGAGATGACTACAGCAAGAGTTTCCCATTGGTGGAATTTCCATGGAGACACATGAAGTAATACTGCACAACTTCAAGTGAAGTGCACTGTCCCTTGTCAATGGCAAGTCTGGCCTAACCTCTAGTAACTGAAAATCTTAGAAAGTCTGAAAGTGAGTGAATGAAAATGGGCCTCTCCACATTTGGACAGGGCCTCTCCTTAAGCACACATTTCTGGAAAATGTAATTATGAGAGACGAATGAACTCCCAAAACGGAATGGAAATTTTCTTGTTTAGGCCTGGAAAGATATGGCCTGGAGCCCTGTCGTTCTAACTGGATGAGCAAAGTGTGAGCAGAGATCAAAATAAAACACACACCATTTAGGAACTCGATACTTAACCAGGTGTGCAGAGTAGTGGCAAACTGTACTTGTGTCAATTTGATCAAACCCTGTCTTCACAAGAAAGTAAATTCCAGCACGCCCAGTGACTAGAGGAGGACACATTTCAAAGTACTTGTAAAAAGTCCAACACTGAATTTAGATGAAAAGTGGCAGAGTCTGTTAGTCTTTCAAGTTTTAATAGGAGAAACATACAACATGCAATAGCTGTTACATGAATACCTTCAGAGCTTTTGGAGAGGTCTGAATCACTATGAGTGAGGGCTTCCCTGACTCACAAAGTTAAAAATAGTAAAACAAACAATTTGAAAAATAAATCAACCAATAAAATACAAACACTAAGTCCAAAGGGTTTCACTAGTTTTAAAATCACTTATGGAATGTACAACTACTGAACAGGCTTACTCTGCATTCTGCTTTACTCAGGCCCGGTACAAGAGCAAGTGTGAAAGCAAAATTCAAAATGTTATGTGAAGTGACAATTTCATTGGTGAAACCATGACCCAATAGACATTTTCTCTTTTGAAACTTCATACATTATCCATATATGTTCTCAAAGGGAAGGAATACACAGGATTTAGGCTGAATATTTTTCAGTATTTTGTGTTCCACCAGATTTATTTGAAGATGTACTGTCCTGCATCCACCGCCCAATGCAGAAGGCCACACATAGGACAACCAACATGAGAACTTCACTTCTACAGCCTGATTAAATCATCATGAGAATATACTTTTCCTTTCATCATCAAAGATTTTTACATCAGATTAAGCAGCTCTCTTGCTTTCCCATGTTTTTCCCTGGTTTTTGTACATTGAAATGGGAGTGCACTCTTCTCAGTCTTGATCTCCACCTTCCCCAATAGTTCCAAACATATTCATCTGGTAAACATGTAAAGATCTTATTCGGGGCTTGTTTCATTGTTGTCAAATATATGCCCTTGAAATTCAACTTCCACCACTGTCTCTCATATACAAAGCTATGTGCTTGCAGAGGATTTCTGCTGAGAAATTTCACCGAAAGTTCTTATACTGCAGGTGAATGATGCCAGCAAGTCTTGACTGAATAGCTTAGGGAACAGGACTCAGCCAAATGACAGACATGACAAGGGAAAAGGGTATGCTCAAGGGTAGGACATGGCAGAGATCATCTGCCAGGCCCTGGCATATTTCATTTCCCATTGAAAGTACATCCATGTGTAGATTGGCAAGCATTTCCATCCACAAATTCTGAGCAGTGAAGCCTTCAGAGAGAATATTGTGGCATACCAGGCCAAGAATATTCATCCTATTTAAATCTTGCCCTACAAGGTCCTCTGTGCCACTGAGGTCTCCATGGCAACGCCCAGCATTGTGACTCAGGTCTCCTACTGCACACTTGTATCCTAGAGCCTAAAGTCCAGCTCACATTGGTGCTCAGCCAATTGCAGCCCAGTGTGGTTTCCAGGCAACCACAAGCTCGTGGATTTCTGTGAACTGTTTCAGCCCAACTCTGCAGCTTTTCACCTCATACAACCACAGCCATTCCAATCATGCAGTATTTGATTAGTCTTCTATGTTGCCTCAGAATTTTTTTTACAGTTGTAGTGATCAACAAAATTTGACATATTTTGAGAAGTGGAGGGAAGTAGTTGGAAAACCTTTTGGTATGCCTGAGGTCTATGGGTTCCAAACTTGACTATCCCATTCTTTTAAATTTTCACACCTAGAGCCTAAAATCCACCTCACAGTGATGTTCAGCCAATCTCAGCCCAGTGTGGTTGCCTGGCAACCACAAGCCTGTGGATTTCTGTGAACAGTTTCAGCCCAACTCTGCAGCTCTCCACCTCATACAACCACAGCCATTCCAATCATGCAGTATTTGATTCACCTCTCTAAGTTGCCCCCGAATTTTCTTGGAAGTTGTGGGGATGAAGCAAATTTGACATATTTTGACAAGTGGAGGGAAGTAATAGGCTCTGTCTTTAGCTCTGTTTGTGGTACATGGGGTCCAAACTTGACTACACTAGTCTATTCAATTTTCAAACATTGAAAGCCAAATGTTTCAGGGGAAGAGAGAAAATGCCACAATGATTTGGGTTCTGCCGAGTTTCTGGTGGCTTGGGAAGCAAACCTGCAAACCATACATGCAATCTCTGCTGGATTACTGCCACCATGGTAGTATCAGTTAGCACTAAAAGCCAGCAACCAGAAGATGAGTCCCAAAATGAAAGTGAATCCTTGCAGTGCATGAATTTCTGGAGTGCCTGCTTCAACTATCCAGCTTCCTCGGGGTTCACATGTCTGCAATCGCTATTTCAAGGAGGCCTGCAGCCATTCCAGCATAACCCTGAACACTAAACATGAGATACTAGCTCAATACCTAAACCAACATAATATTAGATAGCTTATCACCAGCAGGCTTTCCCAGAATTCAAATGTAACACGGTGAAATGGAAACACTTAGAAACGGGATGCAAATGCCCCTTTCCCTAAAAATCCCAGGTATTTTCTCATGGCATGGAATATTTAGACTCCACAACTCATGTAGTAAACCCAGGGACCTGGACCAAGTGTGTCTAGTTTTCTGTTGTCCTCTTTTTTGAAACAGCATTTTATGTAGTTGTTGAAAGGGGCCTTGAGATAAATTTATAGCCCAAGATGGAGTGGAACTCCCAAGGATCCATCTACCTCAGCCCCCAGATGGCTGGGATTATAGGCATTAGCGACCATGCCAAGCATGTGCACAGAGATTCTTACATAATTTGTGAAATCCCACTACTGGTCTATAGGTAGCTTCTGTGCTTCAGGCTTTAGGAATATGCCTCTCTTTGTTTTGGCTCCCCTTGTTCAGGTGTCCATTTCTATTGTGATAAGCTCCAAGGCCCGAGGCAAGGGGGTGGCTGCCCTTCCTCTGGTGTGTCCTTGGATGATTACTGCCCAGGTGAACAGGGTTTAAATATATTGGACCCTGTGCATTTGAAAAGGAAATGAGTAAAGATTCATGAGTTAATGTGGACATGCCAGGGAATTGAGGGGCAATGATAGAGACAAAACTTCAGGCCATGGGCTGAAGGCTGAGGCTTCTGTACCTCTAGCTTCTTGAATAGTGTTTACATGGGCCTGCTGAGCAATTGTGTCCTCTCAAATGTTATTTCATGGGTTTTGTGTTAATTTATTTTGTTTTTTCCTTTGGTTTTTTACATGGAAGGAACAGTACCAGGGTTTGAAGAAGCTGGAGTGTCTTACCTAAGAGAAATTTGAAAAAAGGGACAATTCAGCAGCCAAGAATATCTCAAATGCCCGTGGCATTTTAAAAAAAGTGACATAAAGTTGAGCGTGTCATGTCCATGTCTCTTTACAAAAGATTTTACCTCCTATTTGATAGGAATTACTGTTTCTTTGAAAGGTCAACCTGCACTGAAATAAAGATAATCCCTCCTTTCCTCATTCTGCTTGAAACCACATCCTTTGTTAGTTATATTTTCTTACGCAGCAACACTTGGAGATGACTACAGCAAGAGTTTCCCATTGGTGGAATTTCCATGGAGACACATGAAGTAATACTGCACAACTTCAAGTGAAGTGCACTGTCCCTTGACAATGGCAAGTCTGGGCAAACCTCTAGTAACTGAAAATCTTAGAAAGTCTGAAAGTGAGTGAATGAAAATGGGCCTCTCCACATTTGGACAGGGCCTCTCCTGAAGCACACATTTGTGGAAAAAGTAATTATGAGAGACGAATGAACTCCCAAAACGGAATGGAAATTTTGTTCTTTAGGCCTGGAAAGCTATGGCCTGGAGCCCTGTGGTTCTAACTGGATGAGCAAAGTGTTAGCAGAGATCAAAATAAAACACACATCATTTAGGGAACTCGATACTTAACCAGGTGTGCAGAGTAGTGGCAAACTGTACTTGTGTCAATTTGCTCAAATCCTGTCTTCACAAGAAAGTAAATTCCAGCACGATCAGTGACTAGAGGAGGACTCATATCAAAGGAGTTGAAAAAAGTCCAACACTGAATTTAGCCCAACACTGAATTTAGATAAAAAGTGGAAGAGTCTGTTAGTCTTTCAAGTTTTAATAGGAGAAACTTATAACATGTAATAGCTGTTACATGAATACCGTCAGAGCTTTTGGAGAGGTCTGAATCAAGATGAGTGAGAGCTTCCCTGACTCACAAAGTTAAAAATAGTAAAACAAACAATTTGAAAAATAAATCAACCAATAAAATACAAACACTAAGTCCAAAGGGTTTCACTGGTTTTAAAACCACTTATGGAATGCACATCGATTGAACAGGCTTACTCTGCATTCTGCTTTACTCAGGCCCGGTACATGAGCAAGTGTGTAAGCAAAATTCAAAATGTTATGTGAAGTGACTATTTCATTGGTGAAACCATGACCCAATAGACATTTTCTCTTTTGAAACTTCGTACATTATCCATATATGTTCTCAAAGGGAAGGAATACACAGGATTTAGGCTGACTTTTTTTTCAGTATTTTGTGTTCCACCAGATTTATTTGAAGATCTCCTGTCCTGCATCCACTGCCCAATGCAGAAGGCCACACATAGGACAACCAACATGAGAACTTCACTTCTACAGCCTGATTAAATCATCATGAGAATATACTTTTCCTTTCATCATCAAAGATTTTTACATCAGATTAACCAGCTCTCTTGCTTTCCCATGTTTTTCCCTGGTTTTTGTACCTTGAAATGGGTGTGCACTCTTCTCAGTCTTGATCTCCATCTTCCCCAATATTTCCAAACATATTCATCTGGGAAATATGTAAAGATCTTATTCAGGGCTTGTTTCATTGTTGTCAAATATCTGCCCTTGAAATTCAACTTCCACCACTGTCTCTCATATCCAAAGCTATGTGCTTGCAGAGAATTTCTGCTGAGAAATTTCACAGAAAGCTCTTATACTGCAGGTGAATGATGCCAGCAAGTCTTGACTGAACAGCTTAGGGAACAGGACTCAGCCAAATGACAGACATGACAAGGCAAAAGCGTATCCTCAGGGATAGGACATGGCAGAGATCATCTGCCAGGCCCTGGCATATTTCATATCCCATTGAAAGTACATCCATGTGTAGATTGGCAAGCATTTCCATCCACAAATTCTGAGCAGTGAAGCCTTCAGAGAGAATATTGTTGCATACCAGGCCAAGAATATTCATCCTATTTAAATCTTGCCCTACAAGGTCCTCTGTGCCACTGAGGTCTCCATGGCAATGCCCAGCATTGTGACTCAGGTCTCCTACTGCACACTTGTATCCTAGAGCCTAAAGTCCAGCTCACAATGGTGCTCAGCTAATCACAGCCCAGTGTGGTTTCCAGGCAACCACAAGCTCGTGGATTTCTGTGAACTGTTTCAGCCCCACTCTGCAGCTTTTCACCTCATACAACCACAGCCATTCCAATCATGCAGTATTTGATTAGCCTCTCTATGTTGCCTCAGAATTTTTTTTACAGGTGTAGTGATCAACAAAATTTGACATATTTTGAGAAGTGGAGGGAAGTAATTGGAAAACCTTTTGGTATGTCTGAGGTCTATGGGTTCCAAACTTGACTATCCCAGTCTTTTAAATTTTCACACCTAGAGCCTAAAATCCACCTCACAGTGATGTTCAGCCAATCTCAGCCCAGTGTGGTTGCCTGGCAACCACAAGCCTGTGGATTTCTTTGAACAGTTTCAGCCCAACTCTGCAGCTCTCCACCTCATACAACTACAGCCAATCCAATCATGCAGTATTTGATTCACCTCTCTAAGTTGCCCCCGAATTTTCTTTGAAGTTGTGGGGATCAAGCAAATTTGACATATTTTGACAAGTGGAGGTAAGTAATTGGCTCTGTCTTTACCTCTGTTTGTGGTACATTGGGTCCAAACTTGACTACCCCATTCTATTCAATTTTCAAACTTAGAAAGCCAAATGTTTCGGGGCAGGAAAGAAAATGCCACAATGATTTCAGTTCTGCCGAGTTTCTGGTGGTTGGGAAGCAAACCTGCAAACCATACATGCAATCTCTGCTGGATTACTGCCACCATGGTAGTATCAGTTAGCACTAAAAGCCAGCAACCAGAAGATGAGTCCCGAAATTAAAGTGAATCCTTGCAGTGCATGAATATCTGGAGTGCCTGCTTCAACTATCCAGCTTCCTCGGGGTTCACATGTATGCAATCGCTATTTCAAGGAGGTCTGCAGCCATTCCAGCATAACCCTGAACACTAAACATGAGATACTAGCTCAATACCTAAACCAACATAATATTAGATAGCTTATCACCAGCAGGCTTTCCCAGAATTCAAATGTAACACAGTGAAATGAAAACACTTAGAAACGTGATGCAAATGCCCCTTTCCCTAAAAATCCCAGGTATTTTCTCATGGCATGGAATATCTAGACTCCACAACTCATGTAGTGAACCCAGGGACCTGGAACAAGTGTGTCTAGTTTTCTGTTGTCCTCTTTTTGGAAACAGCACCTTATGTAGTTGTTGAAAGAGGCCTTGAGATAAATTCGTAGCCCAAGATGGAGTGGAACTCCCAAGGATCCATCCACCTCATCCCCCAGATGGCTGGGATTATAGGCATGAGCCACCATGCCAAGCATGGGCACAGAGATTCTTACATAATTTGTGAAATCCCACTACGGTCTATAGGTAGCTTCTGTGCTTCAGGCTTTAGGAATATGCCTCTCTTTGTTTTGGCTCCCCTTGTTCAGGTGTCCATTTCTATTGTGATAAGCTCCAAGGCCCGAGGCAAGGGGGTGGCTGCCCTTCCTCTGGTGTGTCCTTGGATGATTACTGCCCAGGTGAACAGGGTTCAAATATATTGGATCCTGTGCATTTGAAAAGGAAATGAGTAAAGATTCATGAGTTAATGTGGACATGCCAGGGAATTGAGGGGACCTGATAGAGACAAAACTTCAGGCCATGGGCTGAAGGCTGAGGCTTCTGTACCTCTAGCTTCTTGAATAGTGTTTACATGGGCCTGCTGAGCAATTGTGTCCTCTCAAATGTTATTTCATGGGTTTTGTGTTAATTTATTTTGTTTTTTCCTTTGGTATTTTACATGGAAGGAACAGTACCATAGTTTGAAGAAGCTGGAGTATCTTACCTAAGAGAAATTTGAAAAAAGAGACAATTCAGCAGCCAAGAATTTCTCAAATGCCCTTGGCGTTTTAAAAAAAAGTGACATAAAGTTGAGCGTGTCATGTCCATGTCTCTTTACCAAAGATTTTACCTCCTGTTTGATAGGAATTACTGTTTCTTTGAAAGGTCAACCTGCACTGAAATAAAGATAATCCCTCCTTTCCTCATTCTGCTTGAAACCACATCCTTTGTTAGTTATATTTTCTTATGCAGCAACACTTGGAGATGACTACAGCAAGAGTTTCCCATTGGTGGAATTTCCATGGAGACACATGAAGTAATACTGCACAACTTCAAGTGAAGTGCACTGTCCCTTGACAATGGCAAGTCTGGGCAAACCTCTAGTAACCGAAAATCTTAGAAAGTCTGAAAGTGAGTGAATGAAAATGGGCCTCTCCACATTTGGAAAGGGCCTCTCCTGAAGCACACATTTGTGGAAAAAGTAATTATGAGAGACGAATGAACTCCCAAAACGGAATGGAAATTTTCTTGTTTAGGCCTGGAACGCTATGGCCTGGAGCCTTGTAGTTCTAACTGGATGAGCAAAGTGTGAGCAGAGATCAAAATAAAACACACATCATTTAGGGAACTCGATACTTAACCAGGTGTGCAGAGTAGTGGCAAACTGTACTTGTGTCAATTTGCTCAAATCCTGTCTTCACAAGAAAGTTAATTCCAGCACGACCAGTGACCAGACGAAGACATAATTCAAAGGACTTGTAAAAGTCCAACACTGAATTTAGCCCAACACTGAATTTAGATGAAAAGTGGCAGAGTCTGTTAGTCTTTCAAGTTTTAATAGGAGTAACTTATAACATGTAATAGCTGTTACATGAATACCTTCAGAGCTTTTGGAGAGGTCTGAATCACGATGAGTGAGAGCTTCCCTGACTCACAAAGTTAAAAATAGTAAAACAAACAATTTGAAAAATAAATCAACCAATAAAATACAAACACTAAGTCCAAAGGGTTTCACTGGTTTTAAAACCACTTATGGAATGCACATCGATTGAACAGGCTTACTCTGCATTCTGCTTTACTCAGGCCCGGTACATGAGCAAGTGTGAAAGCAAAATTCAAAATGTTATGTGAAGTGACCATTTCATTGGTGAAACCATGACCCAATAGACATTTTCTCTTTTGAAACTTCGTACATTATCCATATATGTTCTCAAAGGGAAGGAATACACAGGATTTAGGCTGATTTTTTTTTCAGTATTTTGTGTTCCACCAGATTTATTTGAAGATCTCCTGTCCTGCATCCACTGCCCAATGCAGAAGGCCACACATAGGACAACCAACATGAGAACTTCACTTCTACAGCCTGATTAAATCATCATGAGAATATACTTTTCCTTTCATCATCAAGGATTTTTACATCAGATTAACCAGCTCTCTTGCTTTCCCATGTTTTTCCCTGGTTTTTGTACCTTGAAATGGGTGTGCACTCTTCTCAGTCTTGATCTCCATCTTCCCCAACATTTCCAAACATATTCATCTGGGAAATATGTAAAGATCTTATTCGGGGCTTGTTTCATTGTTTTCAAATATCTGCCCTTGAAATTCAACTTCCAACACTGTCTCTCATATCCAAAGCTATGTGCTTGCAGAGAATTTCTGCTGAGAAATTTCACAGAAAGCTCTTATACTGCAGGTGAATGATGCCAGCAAGTCTTGACTGAATAGCTTAGGGAACAGCACTCAGCCATGACAGACATGACAAGGCAAAAGCTTATGCTCAAGGATAGGACATGGCAGAGATCATCTGCCAGGCCCTGGCATATTTCATATCCCATTGAAAGTACATCCATGTGTAGATTGGCAAGCATTTCCATCCACAAATTCTGAGCAGTGAAGCCTTCAGAGAGAATATTGTGGCATACCAGGCCAAGAATATTCATCCTATTTAAATCTTGCCCTACAAGGTCCTCTGTGCCACTGAGGTCTCCATGGCAACGCCCAGCATTGTGACTCAGGTCTCCTACTGCACACTTGTATCCTAGAGCCTAAAGTCCAGCTCACAATGGTGCTCAGCTAATCACAGCCCAGTGTGGTTTCCAGGCAACCACAAGCTCGTGGATTTCTGTGAACTGTTTCAGCCCCACTCTGCAGCTTTTCACCTCATACAACCACAGCCATTCCAATCATGCAGTATTTGATTAGCCTCTCTATGTTGCCTCAGAATTTTTTTTACAGGTGTAGTGATCAACAAAATTTGACATATTTTGAGAAGTGGAGGGAAGTAATTGGAAAACCTTTTGGTATGTCTGAGGTCTATGGGTTCCAAACTTGACTATCCCAGTCTTTTAAATTTTCACACCTAGAGCCTAAAATCCACCTCACAGTGATGTTCAGCCAATCTCAGCCCAGTGTGGTTGCCTGGCAACCACAAGCCTGTGGATTTCTTTGAACAGTTTCAGCCCAACTCTGCAGCTCTCCACCTCATACAACTACAGCCAATCCAATCATGCAGTATTTGATTCACCTCTCTAAGTTGCCCCCGAATTTTCTTTGAAGTTGTGGGGATCAAGCAAATTTGACATATTTTGACAAGTGGAGGTAAGTAATTGGCTCTGTCTTTACCTCTGTTTGTGGTACATTGGGTCCAAACTTGACTACCCCATTCTATTCAATTTTCAAACTTAGAAAGCCAAATGTTTCGGGGCAGGAAAGAAAATGCCACAATGATTTCAGTTCTGCCGAGTTTCTGGTGGTTGGGAAGCAAACCTGCAAACCATACATGCAATCTCTGCTGGATTACTGCCACCATGGTAGTATCAGTTAGCACTAAAAGCCAGCAACCAGAAGATGAGTCCCGAAATTAAAGTGAATCCTTGCAGTGCATGAATATCTGGAGTGCCTGCTTCAACTATCCAGCTTCCTCGGGGTTCACATGTATGCAATCGCTATTTCAAGGAGGTCTGCAGCCATTCCAGCATAACCCTGAACACTAAACATGAGATACTAGCTCAATACCTAAACCAACATAATATTAGATAGCTTATCACCAGCAGGCTTTCCCAGAATTCAAATGTAACACAGTGAAATGAAAACACTTAGAAACGTGATGCAAATGCCCCTTTCCCTAAAAATCCCAGGTATTTTCTCATGGCATGGAATATCTAGACTCCACAACTCATGTAGTGAACCCAGGGACCTGGAACAAGTGTGTCTAGTTTTCTGTTGTCCTCTTTTTGGAAACAGCACCTTATGTAGTTGTTGAAAGAGGCCTTGAGATAAATTCGTAGCCCAAGATGGAGTGGAACTCCCAAGGATCCATCCACCTCATCCCCCAGATGGCTGGGATTATAGGCATGAGCCACCATGCCAAGCATGGGCACAGAGATTCTTACATAATTTGTGAAATCCCACTACGGTCTATAGGTAGCTTCTGTGCTTCAGGCTTTAGGAATATGCCTCTCTTTGTTTTGGCTCCCCTTGTTCAGGTGTCCATTTCTATTGTGATAAGCTCCAAGGCCCGAGGCAAGGGGGTGGCTGCCCTTCCTCTGGTGTGTCCTTGGATGATTACTGCCCAGGTGAACAGGGTTCAAATATATTGGATCCTGTGCATTTGAAAAGGAAATGAGTAAAGATTCATGAGTTAATGTGGACATGCCAGGGAATTGAGGGGACCTGATAGAGACAAAACTTCAGGCCATGGGCTGAAGGCTGAGGCTTCTGTACCTCTAGCTTCTTGAATAGTGTTTACATGGGCCTGCTGAGCAATTGTGTCCTCTCAAATGTTATTTCATGGGTTTTGTGTTAATTTATTTTGTTTTTTCCTTTGGTATTTTACATGGAAGGAACAGTACCATAGTTTGAAGAAGCTGGAGTATCTTACCTAAGAGAAATTTGAAAAAAGAGACAATTCAGCAGCCAAGAATTTCTCAAATGCCCTTGGCATTTTTAAAAAAAAGTGACATAAAGTTGAGCGTGTCATGTCCATGTCTCTTTACCAAAGATTTTACCTCCTGTTTGATAGGAATTACTGTTTCTTTGAAAGGTCAACCTGCACTGAAATAAAGATAATCCCTCCTTTCCTCATTCTGCTTGAAACCACATCCTTTGTTAGTTATATTTTCTTATGCAGCAACACTTGGAGATGACTACAGCAAGAGTTTCCCATTGGTGGAATTTCCATGGAGACACATGAAGTAATACTGCACAACTTCAAGTGAAGTGCACTGTCCCTTGACAATGGCAAGTCTGGGCAAACCTCTAGTAACCGAAAATCTTAGAAAGTCTGAAAGTGAGTGAATGAAAATGGGCCTCTCCACATTTGGAAAGGGCCTCTCCTGAAGCACACATTTGTGGAAAAAGTAATTATGAGAGACGAATGAACTCCCAAAACGGAATGGAAATTTTCTTGTTTAGGCCTGGAACGCTATGGCCTGGAGCCTTGTAGTTCTAACTGGATGAGCAAAGTGTGAGCAGAGATCAAAATAAAACACACATCATTTAGGGAACTCGATACTTAACCAGGTGTGCAGAGTAGTGGCAAACTGTACTTGTGTCAATTTGCTCAAATCCTGTCTTCACAAGAAAGTTAATTCCAGCACGACCAGTGACCAGACGAAGACATAATTCAAAGGACTTGTAAAAGTCCAACACTGAATTTAGCCCAACACTGAATTTAGATGAAAAGTGGCAGAGTCTGTTAGTCTTTCAAGTTTTAATAGGAGTAACTTATAACATGTAATAGCTGTTACATGAATACCTTCAGAGCTTTTGGAGAGGTCTGAATCACGATGAGTGAGAGCTTCCCTGACTCACAAAGTTAAAAATAGTAAAACAAACAATTTGAAAAATAAATCAACCAATAAAATACAAACACTAAGTCCAAAGGGTTTCACTGGTTTTAAAACCACTTATGGAATGCACATCGATTGAACAGGCTTACTCTGCATTCTGCTTTACTCAGGCCCGGTACATGAGCAAGTGTGAAAGCAAAATTCAAAATGTTATGTGAAGTGACCATTTCATTGGTGAAACCATGACCCAATAGACATTTTCTCTTTTGAAACTTCGTACATTATCCATATATGTTCTCAAAGGGAAGGAATACACAGGATTTAGGCTGATTTTTTTTTCAGTATTTTGTGTTCCACCAGATTTATTTGAAGATCTCCTGTCCTGCATCCACTGCCCAATGCAGAAGGCCACACATAGGACAACCAACATGAGAACTTCACTTCTACAGCCTGATTAAATCATCATGAGAATATACTTTTCCTTTCATCATCAAGGATTTTTACATCAGATTAACCAGCTCTCTTGCTTTCCCATGTTTTTCCCTGGTTTTTGTACCTTGAAATGGGTGTGCACTCTTCTCAGTCTTGATCTCCATCTTCCCCAACATTTCCAAACATATTCATCTGGGAAATATGTAAAGATCTTATTCGGGGCTTGTTTCATTGTTTTCAAATATCTGCCCTTGAAATTCAACTTCCAACACTGTCTCTCATATCCAAAGCTATGTGCTTGCAGAGAATTTCTGCTGAGAAATTTCACAGAAAGCTCTTATACTGCAGGTGAATGATGCCAGCAAGTCTTGACTGAATAGCTTAGGGAACAGGACTCAGCCAAATGACAGACATGACAAGGGAAAAGGGTATGCTCAAGGATAGCACATGGCAGAGATCATCTGCCAGGCCCTGGCATATTTCATATCCCATTGAAAGTACATCCATGTGTAGATTGGCAAGCATTTCCATCCACAAATTCTGAGCAGTGAAGCCTTCAGAGAGAATATTGTGGCATATCAGGCCAAGAATATTCATCCTATTTAAATCTTGCCCTACAAGGTCCTCTGTGCCACTGAGGGCTCCATGGCAATGCCCAGCATTGTGACTCAGGTCTCCTACTGCACACTTGTATCCTAGAGCCTAAAGTCCAGCTCACAATGGTGCTCAGCTAATCACAGCCCAGTGTGTTTGCCAGGCCACCACAAGATTGTGGATTTCTGTGAATTATTTCAGCCCAAATCTACAGCTTTCCACCTCATACAACCAAAGCCATTCCAATCATGCAGTGTTTGATTAGCCTCTCTATGTTGCCTCAGAATGTTTTTTACAGTTGTAGTGATCAAGAAAATTTGACATACTTTGAGAGGTGGAGGGAAGTAATTGGAAAACCTTTCGGTATGTCTGAGCTCTATGGGTTCCAAACTTGACTATTCCAGTCTTATAAATTTTCACACCTAGAGCCTAAAATCCACCTCACAGTGATGTTCAGCCAATCTCAGCCCAGTGTGGTTGCCTGGCAACCACAAGCCTGTGGATTTTTGTGAACAGTTTCAGCCCAACTCTGCAGCTCTCCACCTCATACAACCACAGCCATTCCAATCATGCAGTATTTGATTCACCTCTCCTAGTTGCCCCCAAAATTTCTTTGAAGTTGTGGTGATCAAGCAAATTTGACATATTTTGACAAGTGGAGGGAAGTAATTGGCTCCGTCTTTAGCTCTGTTTGTGGTACATGGGGTCCAAACTTGACTACCCCAGTCTATTCAATTTTCAAACTTAGAAAGCCAAATGTTTCGGGGCAGGAAAGAAAATGCCACAATGATTTCGCTTCTGCAGAGTTTCTGGTGGCTTGGGAAGCAAACCTGCATACCATACATGCAATCTCTGCTGGATTACTGCCACCATGGTAGTATCAGTTAGCACTAAAAGCCAGCAACCAGAAGATGAGTCCCAAAATAAAAGTGAATCCTTGCAGTGCATGAATATTTGGAGTGCCTGCTTCAACTATCCAGCTTCCTCGGGGTTCACATGTCTAAAAATCGCTATTTCAAGGAGGTCTTCAGCCATTCCAGCATAACCCTGAACACTAAACATGAGGTACTAGCTCAATATCTAAACCAACAGAATACTAGATAGCTTATCACCAGCAGGTCTTCCCAGAATTCAAATGTAACTTGGTGAAAGGGAAAGCTTTAGAAACGGGATGCAAATGCCCCTTTCCCTAAAAATCCCAGGTATTTTCTCATGGCATGGAATATTTAGACTCCACAACTCATGTAGTGAACCCAGGGACCTGGACCAAGTGTGTCTAGTTTTCTGTTGTCTTCTTTTTGGAAACAGCATCTTGTGTAGTTGTTGAAAGAGGCCTTGAGATAAATTCGTGGCCCAAGATGGACTAGAACTCCCAAGGATCCATCCACCTCAGCCCCCAGATGGCTGGGATTATAGGCATGAGCCACCATGCCAAGCATGTGCACAGATATTCTTACATAATTTGTGAAATCCCACTACTGGTCTATAGGTAGCTTCTGTGCTTCAGGCTTTAGGAATATGCCTCTCTTTGTTTTGGCTCCCCCTTGTTCAGGTGTTCATTTCTATTGTGATAAGCTCCAAGGCCCGAGGCAAGGGGGTGGCTGCCCTTCCTCTGGTGTGTTCTTGGATGATTACTGCCCAGGTGAACAGGGTTCAAATACATTGGACCCTGTGCATTTGAAAAGGAAATGAGTAAAGATTCATGAGTTAATGTGGACATGCCAGGGAACTGAGGGGCCATGATAGAGACAAAGCTTCAGGCCATGGGCTGAAGGCTGAGGCTTCTGTACCTCTAGCTTCTTGAATAGTGTTTACATGGGCCTGCTGAGCAATTGTGTGCTCTCAAATGATATTTCATGGGTTTTGTTTTAATTTATTTTGTTTTTTCCTTTGGTTTTTTACATGAAAGGAACAGTACCATGGTTTGAAGAAGCTGGAGTGTCTTACCTAAGAGAAATTTGAAAAAAGGGACAATTCATCAGCCAAGAATTTTTCAAATGCCCTTGGCGTTTTAAAAAAAGTGACATAACATTGAGCGTGTCATGTCCATGTCTCTTTACCAAAGATTTTACCTCGTATTTGATAGGAATTACTGTTTCTTTGAAAGGTCAACCTGCAGTGAAATAAAGATAATCCCTTCTTTCTTCATTCTGCTTGAAACCACATCTTTGATAGTTATATTTTCTTACGCAGCAACACTTGTAGATGACTACAGCAAGTGTTTCCCATTGGTGGAATTTCCATGGAGACACATGAAGTAATACTGCACAACTTCAAGTGAAGTGCACTGTCCCTTGACAATGGCAAGTCTGGCCTAACCTCTAGTAACAGAAAATCTTAGAAAGTCTGAAAGTGAGTGAATGAAAATGGGCCTCTCCACATTTGGACAGGGCCTCTCCTGAAGCACACATTTGTGGAAAAAGTAATTATGAGAGACGAATGAACTCCCAAAATGGAATGGAAATTTTCTTGTTTAGGCCTGGAACGCTATGGCCTGGAGCCCTGTGGTTCTAACTGGATGAGCAAAGTGTGAGCAGAGATCAAAATAAAACACACACCATTTATGAACTCGATACTTAACCAGGTGTGCAGAGTAGTGGCAAACTGTACTTGTGTCAATTTTCTCAAATCCTGTCTTCACAAGAAAGTAAATTCCAGCACGAACAGTGACTAGAGGAGGACTCATATCAAAGGACTTGAAAAAAGTCCAACACTGAATTTAGCCCAACACTGAATTTAGATGAAAAGTGGCAGAGTCTGTTAGTCTTTCAAGTCTTAATAGGAGAAACTTACAACATGTAATAGCTGTTACATGAATACCTTCAGAGCTTTTGGAGAGGTCTGAATCACTATGAGTGAGGGCTTCCCTGACTCACAAAACTAAAAATAGTAAAACAAACAATTTGCAAAATAAATCAACTAATAAAATACAAACACTAAGTCCAAAGGGTTTCACTGGTTTTAAAACCACTTATGGAATGCACAACTATTGAACAGGCTTACTCTGCATTCTGCTTTACTCTGGCCCGGTACATGAGCAAGTGTGAAAGCAAAATTCAAAATGTTATGTGAAGTGACCATTTCATTGGTGAAACCATGACCCAATAGACATTTTCTCTTTTGAAACTTCGTACATTATCCATATATGTTCTGAAAGGGAAGGAATACACAGGATTTAGGCTGAATTTTTTTCAGTATTTTGTGTTCCACCAGATTTATTTGAAGATCTCCTGTCCTGCATCCACTGCCCAATGCAGAAGGCCACACATAGGACAACCAACATGAGAACTTCACTTCTACAGCCTGATTAAATCATCATGAGAATATACTTTTCCTTTCATCATCAAAGATTTTTACATCAGATTAAGCAGCTCTCTTGCTTTCCCATGTTTTTCCCTGGTTTTTGTACCTTGAAATGGGTGTGCACACTTCTCAGTCTTGATCTCCATCTTCCCCAATAGTTCCAAACATATTCATCTGGGAAACATGTAAAGATCTTATTCGGGTCTTGTTTCATTGTTTTCAAATATCTGCCCTTGAAATTCAACTTCCCCCACTGTCTCTTATATCCAAAGCTATGTGCTTGCAGAGAATTTCTGCTGAGAAATTTCACAGAAAGCTCTTATACTGCAGGTGAATGATGCCAGCAACTCTTGACTGAACAGCTTAGGGAACAGGACTCAGCCAAATGACAGACATGACAAGGCAAAAGCGTATCCTCAGGGATAGGACATGGCAGAGATCATCTGCCAGGCCCTGGCATATTTCATATCCCATTGAAAGTACATCCATGTGTAGATTGGCAAGCATTTCCATCCACAAATTCTGAGCAGTGAAGCCTTCAGAGAGAATATTGTGGCATACCAGGACAAGAGTATTCATCCTATTTAAATCTTGCAGTACAAGGTCCTCTGTGCCACTGAGGTCTCCATGGCAACGCCCAGCATTGTGACTCAGGTCTCCTACTGCACACTTGTATCCTAGAGCCTAAAGTCCAGCTCACAATGGTGCTCAGCTAATCACAGCACAGTGTGGTTGCCAGGCCACCACAAGCTTGTGGATTTCTGTGAACTGTTTCAGCCCAACTCTGCAGCTTTCCACCTCATACAACCACAGCCATTCCAATCATGCAGTGTTTGATTAGCCTCTCTATGTTGCCTCAGAAGGTTTTTTACAGTTGTAGTGATCAAGAAAATTTGACATATTTTGAGAAGTGGAGGGAAGTAATTGGAAAACCTTTCGGTATGTCTGAGGTCTATGGGTTCCAAACTTGACTACCCTGGTGTTTTAAATTTTCACGCCTAGAGCCTAAAATCCACCTCACAGTGATGTTCAGCCAATCTCAGCCCAGTGTGGTTGCCTGGCAACCACAAGCCTGTGGATTTCTGTGAACAGTTTCAGCCCAACTCTGTAGCTCTCCACCTCATACAACCACAGCCATTCCAATCATGTAGTATTTGATTTACCTCTCTAAGTTGCCCCCGAAATTTCTTTGAAGTTGTGGTGATTAAGCAAATTTGACATATATGACAAGTGGAGGGAAGTAATTGGCTCTGTCTTTAGCTCTGTTTGTGGTACATGGGGTCCAAACTTGACTACCCCATTCTATTCAATTTTCTAACTTAGAAAGCCAAATGTTTCGGGGCAGGAAAGAAAATGCCACAATGATTTCGGTTCTGCCGAGTTTCTGGTGGCTTGGGAAGCAAACCTGCAAACCATACATGCAGTCCCTGCTGGATTACTGCCACCATGGTAGTATCAGTTAGCACTAAAAGCCAGCAACCAGAAGATGAGTCCCAAAATGAAAGTGAATCCTTGCAGTGCGTGAATATTTGGAGTGCCTGCTTCAACTATCCAGCTTCCTCGGGGTTCACATGTCTGCAATCGCTATTTCAAGGAGGTCTGCAGCTATTCCAGCATAACCCTGAACACTAAACATGAGGTACTAGCTCAATACCTAAACCAACAGAATACTAGGTAGCTTATCACCAGCAGGTCTTCCCAGAATTCAAATGTAACTTGGTGAAAGGGAAAGCCTTAGAAACGGGATGCAAATGCCCGTTTCCCTAAAAATCCCAGGTATTTTCTCATGGCATGGAATATTTAGACTCCACAACTCATGTAGTGAACCCAGGGACCTGGACCAAGTGTGTCTAGTTTTCTGTTGTCTTCTTTTTGGAAACAGCATCTTGTGTAGTTGTTGAAAGAGGCCTTGAGATAAATTCGTAGCCCAAGATGGACTAGAACTCCCAAGGATCCATCCACCTCAGCCCCCAGATGGCTGGGATTATAGGCTTGAGCGACCATGCCAAGCATGTGCACAGAGATTCTTACATAATTTGTGAAATCCCACTACTGGTCTATAGGTAGCTTCTGTGCTTCAGGCATTAGGAATATGCATCTCTTTGTTTTGGCTCCCCTTGTTCAGGTGTTCATTGCTATTGTGATAAGCTCCAAGGCCCGAGGCAAGGGGGTGGCTGCCCTTCCTCTGGTGTGTTCTTGGATGATTACTGCCCAGGTGAACAGGGTTCAAATACATTGGACCCTGTGCATTTGAAAAGGAAATGAGTAAAGATTCATGAGTTAATGTGGACATGCCAGGGAACTGAGGGGCCATGATAGAGACAAAACTTCAGGCCATGGGCTGAAGGCTGAGGCTTCTGTACCTCTAGCTTCTTGAATAGTGTTTACATGGGCCTGCTGAGCAATTGTGTGCTCTCAAATGTTATTTCATGGGTTTTGCTTTAATTTCTTTTGTTTTTTGCTTTGTTTTTTTACATGGAAGGAACTGTACCATGGTATGAAAAAGCTGGAGTCTCTTACCTAAGAGAAATTTGAAAAAAGGGACAATTCAGGAGCCAAGAATTTCACAAATTCCCTTGGCGTTTTAAAAAAAGTGACATAACATTGAGCATGTCATGTCCATGTCTCTTTACCAAAGATTTTACCTCCTATTTGATAGGAATTACTGTTTCCATGAAAGGTCAACCTGCACTGAAATAAAGATAATCCCTCCTTTCTTCATTCTGCTTGAAACCACATCCTTTGATAGTTATATTTTCTTAGGCAGCAATACTTGGAGATGACTACAGCAAGAGTTTTCCTTTGGTGGAATTTCCATGGAGACACTTGAAGTAATACTGCACAACTTCAAGTGAAGTGCACTGTCCCTTGACAATGGCAAGTCTGGGCAAACCTCTAGTAACTGAAAATCTTAGAAAGTCTGAAAGTGAGTGAATGAAAATGGGCCTCTCCACATTTGGACAGGGCCTCTCCTGAAGCACACATTTGTGGAAAAAGTAATTATGAGAGACTAATGAACTCCCAAAACGGAATGGAAATTTTCTTGTTTAGGCCTGGAACGCTATGGCCTGGAGCCCTGTGGTTCTAACTGGATGAGCAAAGTGTGAGCAGAGATCAAAATAAAACACACACCATTTAGGGAACTCGATACTTAACCAGGTGTGCAGAGTAGTGGCAAACTGTTCTTGTGTCAATTTGCTCAAATCCTGTCTTCACAAGAAAGTAAATTCCAGCACAACCAGTGACTAGAGGAGGATACATTTCAAAGGACTTGTAAAAAGTCCAACACTGAATTTAGCCCAACACTGAATTTAGATGAAAAGTGGCAGAGTCTGTTAGTCTTTCAAGTTTTAATAGGAGAAACTTACAACATGTAATAGCTGTTACATGAATACCTTCAGAGCTTTTGGAGAGGTCTGAATCACTATGAGTGAGGGCTTCCCTGACTCACAAAGTTAAAAATAGTAAAACAAACAATTTGAAAAATAAATCAACCAATAAAATACAAACACTAAGTCCAAAGGGTTTCACTGGTTTTAAAACCACTTATGGAATGCACAACTATTGAACAGGCTTACTCTGCATTCTGCTTTACTCAGGCCCGGTACAAGAGCAAGTGTGAAAGCAAAATTCAAAATGTTATGTGAAGTCACAATTTCATTGGTGAAACCATGACCCAATAGACATTTTCTCTTTTGAAACTTCCTACATTATCCATATATGTTCTCAAAGGGAAGGAATACACAGGATTTAGGCTGAATTTTTTTCAGTATTTTGTGTTCCACCAGATTTATTTGAAGATCTCCTGTCCTGCATCCACTGCCCAATGCAGAAGGCCACACATAGGACAACCAACATGAGAACTTCACTTCTACAGCCTGATTAAATCATCATGAGAATATACTTTTCCTTTCATCATCAAAGATTTTTACATCAGATTAACCAGCTCTCTTGCTTTCCCATGTTTTTCCCTGGTTTTTGTACCTTGAAATGGGTGTGCACTCTTCTCAGTCTTGATCTCCATCTTCCCCAATAGTTCCAAACATATTCATCTGGGAAACATGTAAAGATCTTATTCGGGGCTTGTTTCATTGTTTTCAAATATCTGCCCTTGAAATTCAACTTCCACCACTGTCTCTCATATCCAAAGCTATGTGCTTGCAGAGGATTTCTGCTGAGAAATTTCACCGAAAGCTCTTATACTGCAGGTGAATGATGCCAGCAAGTCTTGACTGAATAGCTTAGGGAACAGCACTCAGCCAAATGACAGACATGACAAGGGAAATGGGTATGCTCAAGGATAGGACATCGCAGAGATCATCTGCCAGGCCCTGGCATATTTCATATCCCATTGAAAGTACATCCATGTGTAGATTGGCAAGCATTTCCATCCACAAATTTTGATCAGTGAAGCCTTCAGAGAGAATATTGTGGCATACCAGACCAAGAATATTCATCCTATTTAAATCTTGCCCTACAAGGTCCTCTGTGCCACTGAGGTCTCCATGGCAATGCCCAGCATTGTGACTCAGGTCTCCTACTGCACACTTGTATCCTAGAGCCTAAAGTCCAGCTCACAATGGTGCTCAGCTAATCACAGCCCAGTGTGGTTGCCAGGCCACCACAAGCTTGTGGATTTCTGTGAACTGTTTCAGCCCAACTCTGCAGCATTCCACCTCATACAACCACAGCCATTCTAATCATGCAGTGTTTGATTAGCATCTCTATGTGGCCTCAGAATGTTTTTTACAGTTGTAGTGATCAAGAAAATTTGACGTATTTTGAGAGGTGGAGGGAAGTATTTCGAAAACCTTTCGGTATGTCTGAGGTCTATGGGTCCCAAACTTGACTATCCCAGTCTTATAAACTTTCAAACCTAGAGCCTAAAATCCACCTCACAGTGATGTTCAGCCAATCTCAGCCCAGTGTGGTTGCCTGGCAACCACAAGCCTGTGGATTTTTGTGAACAGTTTCAGCCCAACTCTGCAGCTCTCCACCTCATACAACCACAGCCATTCCAATCATGCAGTATTTGATTCACCTCTCCTAGTTGCCCCCAAAATTTCTTTGAAGTTGTGGTGATCAAGCAAATTTGACATATTTTGACAAGTGGAGGGAAGTAATTGGCTCTGTCTTTAGCTCTGTTTGTGGTACATGGGGTCCAAACTTGACTACCCCAGTCTATTCAATTTTCAAACTTAGAAAGCCAAATGTTTCGGGGCAGGAAAGAAAATGCCACAATGATTTCGGTTCTGCCAAGTTTCTGGTGGCTTGGGAAGCAAACCTGCATACCATACATGCAATCTCTGCTGGATTACTGCCACCATGGTAGTATCAGTTAGCACTAAAAGCCAGCAACCAGAAGATGAGTCCCAAAATGAAAGTGAATCCTTGCAGTGCATGAATATTTGGAGTGCCTGCTTCAACTATCCAGCTTCCTCGGGGTTCACATGTCTAAAAATCGCTATTTCAAGGAGGTCTGCAGCCATTCCAGCATAACCCTGAACACTAAACATGAGGTACTAGCTCAATATCTAAACCAACAGAATACTAGATAGCTTATCACCAGCAGGTCTTCCCAGAATTCAAATGTAACTTGGTGAAAGGGAAAGCCTTAGAAACGGGATGCAAATGCCCCTTTCCCTAATAATCCCAGGTATTTTCTCATGGCATGGAATATTTAGACTCCACAACTCATGTAGTGAACCCAGGGACCTGGACCAAGTGTGTCTAGTTTTCTGTTGTCCTCTTTTTGGAAACAGCATCTTATGTAGTTGTTGAAAGAGGCCTTGAGATAAATTCGTAGCCCAAGATTGAGTGGAACTTCCAAGGATCCATCCACCTCATCCCCCAGATGGCTGGGATTATAGGCATGAGCGACCATGCCAAGCATGTGCACAGAGATTCTTACATAATTTGTGAAATCCCACTACTGGTCTATAGGTAGCTTCTGTGCTTCAGGCTTTAGGAATATGCCTCTCTTTGTTTTGGCTCCCCTTGTTCAGGTGTCCATTTCTATTGTGATAAGCTCCAAGGCCCGAGGCAAGGGGGTGGCTGCCCTTCCTCTGGTGTGTCCTTGGATCATTACTGCCCAGGTGAACAGGGTTCAAATATATTGGACCCTGTGTATTTGAAAAGGAAATGAGTAAAGATTCATGAGTTAATATGGACATGCCAGGGAACTGAGGGCCATGATAGAGACAAAACTTCAGGCCACTGGCTGAAGGCTGAGGCTTCTGTACCTATAGATTCATGAATAGTGTTTACATGGGCATGCTGAGCAATTGTGTGCTCTCAAATGTTATTTCATGGGTTTTGTTTTAATTTATTTTGTTTTTTGCTTTGGTTTTTCACATGGAAGGAAGAGTACCATGGTTTGAAGAAGCTGGAGTGTCTTACCTAAGAGAAATTTGAAAAAAGGGACAATTCAGCAGCCAAGAATTTCTCAAATGCCCTTGGCGTTTTAAAAAAAGTGACATAAAGTTGAGCGTGTCATGTCCATGTCTCTTTTCCAAAGATTTTACCTCCTATTTGATAGGAATTACTGTTTCTTTGAAAGGTCAAACTGCACTGATGTGGGAAGCCGCCTGAGATGGCGCCCATTTCCTGCTTCCGGGTTCTTCCCGGCCTGAACAAGCCCGCCAAATTGTCATGTCTGCCCAGTTACCCGTGACGCTAGCCTATCAGCTTGTTAGACGCGCTTCTCTGTGATTGGATACTGCTTCCCCTTATAAGAGGTTGTTCCTGCCCCCAAGGGCGGAAGAGGAACCAACGTTGAGGGTGGCGGACCTTGTCAGGTCCGGTTCGCTGTACGTAATAAAGTTTGAGAGCTGATCCTGCTCGAGTTTGGTCTCCTGTCTCCCTCGGCTCCGGTCATCTGGTTTCCCGTACGGGGAAAAAGGTAAAAGACTCAGCGACGTGCCTCTTCGACCGGGAGGTGCGATTGCTGTCGCCTGCGGTACGACGGAGGACCTGGCCCAATAACAACGGAAGGCCCCGAGCACCTCTTCTCTTCACCCTGATCAGCTACGTGAGATACAGCGGTTCCCGGGACAGGTGAGTACTGGGTCACCTGGGTTGGGTGGACGCACCTAACAGATTTTGATCGCCACACGAGTGGACGCTGGGTTTTTTTTTCTTTTCTTTTCCCTTTGCATCTGTTTTGCTTTCGCTTCGCTAATACAGCCCGACAGGCTTTTGAGCTCGATCGGAATGCTCAGAGGAGCCCGGAGCCACTGCCAATTGTGGGTCTCCGGAGGACCCTCAGGGCTCTAATTCTGATTCGGATTCGGAAGGCTCAGAAGAGGAGGTCGTCTTTGACCCTCCTACACCGTTAAAAGAGGAACTTAGGGCTCGGGAAGATAAAAAGGGGAAGCAAACACCACCCTGCCCGAGCTACTCCGCCTTACGGGAGGAGCTTAAGCCCTTCCGCTCCTTGGCAAGCTCGCGACCCATGGTCGCCCCCTTCAGGGCGCCAGGCCCTACTGCACCGCCGTGGCCGGAAGAGGAGTTGTTCCCTGGGCTGCCACCTCCACCCGTGGCCGCCACAGGGCGCCCACAACCTATGGCACCACCCTGGTTAGAGGGAGAGCTACTTCCCGGATTACCTCCTGCGCCCCCTTCTGGGGGAGGAGGAGGATGTTCCTTCCGTATGTGGTAAATGCTCTCCAAGTTCTGGAGACGGCGGGCCCATTAAACCCTCTTCAACGGTAGCCTCCATATTCCTAGGTATTCAACATCAGTTATGGAATAGAACCTCAAAAGTGTTCATCTCACATATCAGAGCCCATACTAATTTACCTGGGCCCTTGGCGGAGGGCAATGCCTTGGCAGACTCGGACACGCGCCCGATATGGGTCTTCACCTTTCCCAACCCTCTGGAAGCAGCCCAAAAAATTCCACTCTCAGTTCCATGTTAATGCCCGCACCCTCATGGCGCGCTTCAACATCACAAGAGCACAAGCATGAGAGATTGTACGGTATTGCCCAGCTTGTGTGATCTCTTCACCCCGACAATCTATTGGCATTAACCCAAGAGGACTTCGCCCAAATCATATTTGGCAAATGGATGTTACACACATCCCAGAATTCAGAAAACTTAAATATGTTCATGTTTCGGTAGATACCGCCTCCCAGGTTATGTTTGCCTCGGCAGAACCCAGAGAAAGGGCCACCCACGCTATTAATCATTGCCTGGCAGCCTGGGCTGCTTGGGGAAAGCCCAATATACTAAAAACAGACAATGGTCCTGCCTATACCAGCAAAATTTTTATGACATTTTGTCAACAAATGGAGGTCACTCTTAAACATGGCATCCCTTACAACCCCCAAGGACAAGGCATCATTGAGCGATCCCATCGGACACTCAAGGGTGTCTTACAAAAACAAAAGGAGGGAATAGGCCATGGCCTAACGCCCAAAGGAAGAATATCATTGGCACTCTTTACAATAATCATTCCCCTGCCATGGAACATAGCAATCCGTCCCCAACCGACAAAGGGCTGGTTAGATGGAAAGATGTCCTTACAGGACAATGGTTGGGCCCGGATCCAGTGGTTAGTTGGACACGAGGTGCGGTTTGTGTCTTCCCACAGGAACCAGGCTGCGAACCGCTGTGGGTCCCGGAAAGATTGACGCGAGCAGTAAACTCCCCACCAGTTCCTGATAAAGCACAGGAAGATAAGCCCGCGGACACAAGTCAACTCGACCCTTCTGGGACCGGCGCTCAGCGCCCGAGACCATCTACAAACTAAAATGTCTGGTTTGGAGCTTTTTCTATTCTGTGGGTTCCTATTAATCACCCCTGAGATATGCTCAGATTCCACATAACCACCACAATATCTTTGGGGTCCTTGGCAACACCCGCCCACATTGGCACCTTTTTCGGCGACCTCGCCCGCCTCACCCAGGGTTTACACCATCAATCAAACAGTCCTTGATTATGCTAATTGCCATGGCTATCCTAGTAGGGCTTGTGGTTATTAAATGCTTGTTAGATCGCCTCATACAAACTCAGCAGCAGGTTAAGATCACAGCTATGGCAGCCATGCAAATGGCAGCAGGTGGCCCATCAGGCCAGCAGGCCGCCGCATATCTCCTTCACATTGCAGAACATCAGCTATAAGAGCTGAGTGGGCAAGCCAATGACGGGTAAGACGGAAAAGCCCTCCCGGTCAACCTAAGACAGGCTCCACTCAGATATACATGGCCTATAAGGCCAGGGGTCCCTCCCCGAGTCAAATTATTGGCATTGAGATGCAAGACCAAGGGTACTGCAGTGCCATCCGCCCCAAAGGTTGGGGGGAAGGCAGGAATGAATGTCTATATGCATCCAGGTTCGGTTCACAAAAGCCTGGCCCTGCGAAAAAAATGAACCACTCACCTTGAGCATGGTCCTGGCGCAAGGATATGCACAAAACAGGGTGATGCACAGCAGGGTATAGACCTCTACATTCTCTCATGCCTCGGCCTACAAGGTAGGCCCACTCCTAGGTGTCTAACAGCAACAAGGTCATAGACACCTTGGAGGGACCCACAGACCATCCTATTTTAATAAATAAAAAAGGGGGAGATGTGGGAAGCCACCTGAGATGGCGCCCATTTCCTGCTTCCGGGTTCTTCCCGGCCTGAACAAGCCCGCCAAATTGTCATGTCTGCCCAGTTACCCGTGACGCTAGCCTATCAGCTTGTTAGACGCGCTTCTCTGTGATTGGATACTGCTTCCCCTTATAAGAGGTTGTTCCTGCCCCCAATGGGCGGAAGAGGAACCAACGTTGAGGGTGGCGGACCTTGTCAGGTCCGGTTCGCTGTACGTAATAAAGTTTGAGAGCTGATCCTGCTCGAGTTTGGTCTCCTGTCTCCCGCGGCTCCGGTCACACTGAAATAAAGATAATCCCTCCTTTCCTCATTCTGCTTGAAACCACATCCTTTGTTAGTTATATTTTCTTAGGCAGCAATACTTGGAGATGACTACAGCAAGAGTTTCCCATTGGTGGAATTTCCATGGAGACACATGAAGTAATACTGCACAACTTCAAGTGAAGTGCACTGTCCCTTGACAATGGCAAGTCTGGCCTAACCTCTAGTAACTGAAAATCTTAGAAAGTCTGAAAGTGAGTGAATGAAAATGGGCCTCTCCACATTTGGACAGGGCCTGTCCTGAAGCACACATTTGTGGAAAAAGTAATTATGAGAGACTAATGAACTCCCAAAATGGAATGGAAATTTTCTTGTTTAGGCCTGGAACGCTATGGCCTGGAGCCCTGTGGTTCTAACTGGATGAGCAAAGTGTGAGCAGAGATCAAAATAAAACACACACCATTTAGGGAACTCGATACTTAACCAGGTGTGCAGAGTAGTGGCAAACTGTTCTTGTGTCAATTTGCTCAAATCCTGTCTTCACAAGAAAGTAAATTCCAGCACGACCAGTGACTAGAGGAGGACACATTTCAAAGGACTTGTAAAAAGTCCAACACTGAATTTAGCCGAACACTGAATTTAGATGTAAAGTGGCAGAGTCTGTTAGTCTTTCAAGTTTTAATAGGAGAAACTTACAACATTTAATAGCTTTTACATGAATACCTTCAGAGCTTTTGGAGAGGTCTGAATCACTATGAATGAGGGCTTCCCTGACTCACAAAGTTAAAAATAGTAAAACAAACAATTTTAAAAATAAATCAACCAATAAAATACAAACACTAAGTCCAAAGGGTTTCACTGGTTTTAAAACCAATTATGGAATGCACAACTATTGAACAGGCTTACTCTGCATTCTGCTTTACTCAGGCCCGGTACTTGAGCAAGTGTGAAAGCAAAATTCAAAATGTTATGTGAAGTGACAATTTCATTGGTGAAACCATGACCCAATAGACATTTTCTCTTTTGAAACTTCGTACATTATCCATATATGTTCTCAAAGGGAAGGAATACACAGGATTTAGGCTGAATTTTTTTCAGTATTTTGTGTTCCACCAGATTTATTTGAAGATCTCCTGTCCTGCATCCACTGCCCAATGCAGAAGGCCACACATAGGACAACCAACATGAGAACTTCACTTCTACAGCCTGATTAAATCATCATGAGAATACACTTTTCCTTTCATCATCAAAGATTTTTACATCAGATTAAGCAGCTCTCTTGCTTTCCCATGTTTTTCCCTGGTTTTTGTACCTTGAAATGGGTGTGCACACTTCTCAGTCATGATCTCCATCTTCCCCAATAGTTGCAAACATATTCATCTGGGAAACATATAAAGATCTTATTCGGGTCTTGTTTCATTGTTGTCAAATATCTGCCCTTGAAATTCAACTTCCACCACTGTCTCTCATATCCAAAGCTATGTGCTTGCAGAGGATTTCTGCTGAGAAATTTCACCGAAAGCTCTTATACTGCAGGTGAATGATGCCAGCAAGTCTTGACTGAATAGTTTAGGGAACAGCACTCAGCCAAATGACAGACATGACAAGGGAAATGGGTATGCTCAAGGATAGCACATGGCAGAGATCATCTGCCAGGCCCTGGCATATTTCATATCCCATTGAAAGTACATCCATGTGTAGATTGGCAACCATTTCCATCCACAAATTCTGAGCAGTGAAGCCTTCAGAATGAATATTGTGGCATATCAGGCCAAGAATATTCATCCTATTTAAATCTTGCCCTACAGGGTCCTCTGTGCCACTGAGGTCTCCATGCCAATGCCCAGCATTGTGACTCAGGTCTCCTACTGCACACTTGTATCCTAGAGCCTAAAGTCCAGCTCACAATGGTGCTCAGCTAATCACAGCCCAGTGTGGTTGCCAGGCCACCACAAGCTTGTGGATTTCTGTGAACTGTTTCAGCCCAACTCTGCAGCTTTGCACCTCATACAACCACAGCCATTCCAATCATGCAGTGTTTGATTAGCCTCTCTATGTTGCCTCAGAATATTTTTTACAGTTGTAGTGATCAAGAAAATTTGACATACTTTGAGAGGTGGAGGGAAGTAATTGGAAAACCTTTCGGTATGTCTGACCTCTATGGGTTCCAAACTTGACTATCCCAGTCTTATAAACTTTCACACCTAGAGCCTAAAATCCACCTCACAGTGATGTTCAGCAAATCTCAGCCCAGTGTGGTTGCCTGGCAACCACAAGCCTGTGGATTTTTGTGAACAGTTTCAGCCCAACTCTGCAGCTCTCCACCTCATACAACCACAGCCATTCCAATCATGCAGTATTTGATTCACCTCTCCTAGTTGCCCCCAAAATTTCTTTGAAGTTGTGGTGATCAAGCAAATTTGACATATTTTGACAAGTGGAGGGAAGTAATTGGCTCTGTCTTTAGCTCTGTTTGTGGTACATGGGGTCCAAACTTGACTACCCCAGTCTATTCAATTTTCAAACTTAGAAAGCCAAATGTTTCGGGGCAGGAAAGAAAATGCCACAATGATTTCGGTTCTGCCGAGTTTCTGGTGGCTTGGGAAGCAAACCTGCATACCATACATGCAATCTCTGCTGGATTACTGCCACCATGGTAGTATCAGTTAGCACTAAAAGCCAGCAACCAGAAGATGAGTCCCAAAATGAAAGTGAATCCTTGCAGTGCATGAATATTTGGAGTGCCTGCTTCAACTATCCAGCTTCCTCGGGGTTCACATGTCTAAAAATCGCTATTTCAAGGAGGTCTGCAGCCATTCCAGCATAACCCTGAACACTAAACATGAGGTACTAGCTCAATATCTAAACCAACAGAATACTAGATAGCTTATCACCAGCAGGCCTTCCCAGAATTCAAATGTAACTTGGTGAAAGGGAAAGCCTTAGAAACGGGATGCAAATGCCCCTTTCCCTAATAATCCCAGGTATTTTCTCATGGCATGGAATATTTAGACTCCACAACTCATGTAGTGAACCCAGGAACCTGGACCAAGTGTGTCTAGTTTTCTGTTGTCCTCTTTTTGGAAACAGCATCTTATGTAGTTGTTGAAAGAGGCCTTGAGATAAATTCGTAGCCCAAGATTTTGTGGAACTTCCAAGGATCCATCCACCTCATCCCCCAGATGGCTGGGATTATAGGCATGAGCGACCATGCCAAGCATGTGCACAGAGATTCTTACATAATTTGTGAAATCCCACTACTGGTCTATAGGTAGCTTCTGTGCTTCAGGCTTTAGGAATATGCCTCTCTTTGTTTTGGCTCCCCTTGTTCAGGTGTCCATTTCTATTGTGATAAGCTCCAAGGCCCGAGGCAAGGGGGTGGCTGCCCTTCCTCTGGTGTGTCCTTGGATCATTACTGCCCAGGTGAACAGGGTTCAAATATATTGGACCCTGTGTATTTGAAAAGGAAATGAGTAAAGATTCATGAGTAAATATGGACATGCCAGGGAACTGAGGGCCATGATAGAGTCAAAACTTCAGGCCATGGGCTGAAGGCTGAGGCTTCTGTACCTATAGATTCATGAATAGTGTTTACATGGGCATGCTGAGCAATTGTGTGCTCTCAAATGTTATTTCATGGGTTTTGTTTTAATTTATTTTGTTTTTTGCTTTGGTTTTTTACATGGAAGGAACAGTACCATGGTTTGAAGAAGCTGGAGTGTCTTACCTAAAGAAATTTGAAAAAAGGGACAATTCAGCAGCCAAGAATTTCTCAAATGCCCTTGGCGTTTTAAAAAAAGTGACATAAAGTTGAGCGTGTCATGTTCATGTCTCTTTTCCAAAGATTTTACCTCCTATTTGATAGGAATTACTGTTTCTTTGAAAGGTCAAACTGCACTGAAATAAAGATAATCCCTCCTTTCCTCATTCTGCTTGAAACCACATCCTTTGTTAGTTATATTTTCTTAGGCAGCAATACTTGGAGATGACTACAGCAAGAGTTTCCCTTTGGTGGAATTTCCATGGAGACACATGAAGTAATACTGCACAACTTCAAGTGAAGTGCACTGTCCCTTGACAATGGCAAGTCTGGCCTAACCTCTAGTAACTGAAAATCTTAGAAAGTCTGAAAGTGAGTGAATGAAAATGGGCCTCTCCACATTTGGACAGGGCCTGTCCTGAAGCACACATTTGTGGAAAAAGTAATTATGAGAGACTAATGAACTCCCAAAATGGAATGGAAATTTTCTTGTTTAGGCCTGGAACTCTATGGCCTGGAGCCCTGTGGTTCTAACTGGATGAGCAAAGTGTGAGCAGAGATCAAAATAAAACACACACCATTTAGGGAACTCGATACTTAACCAGGTGTGCAGAGTAGTGGCAAACTGTACTTGTGTCAATTTGCTCAAATCCTGTCTTCACAAGAAAGTAAATTCCAGCACGATCAGTGACTAGAGGAGGACTCATATCAAAGGAGTTGAAAAAAGTCCAACACTGAATTTAGCCCAACACTGAATTTAGATAAAAAGTGGAAGAGTCTGTTAGTCTTTCAAGTTTTAATAGGAGAAACTTATAACATGTAATAGCTGTTACATGAATACCTTCAGAGCTTTTGGAGAGGTCTGAATCAAGATGAGTGAGAGCTTCCCTGACTCACAAAGTTAAAAATAGTAAAACAAACAATTTGAAAAATAAATCAACCAATAAAATACAAACACTAAGTCCAAAGGGTTTCACTGGTTTTAAAACCACTTATGGAATGCACATCGACTGAACAGGCTTACTCTGCATTCTGCTTTACTCAGGCCCGGTACATGAGCAAGTGTGAAAGCAAAATTCAAAATGTTATGTTAAGTGACCATTTCATTGGTGAAACCATGACCCAATAGACATTTTCTCTTTTGAAACTTTGTACATTATCCATATATGTTCTCAAAGGGAAGGAATACACAGGATTTAGGCTGACTTTTTTTTTCAGTATTTTGTGTTCCACCAGATTTATTTGAAGATCTCCTGTCCTGCATCCACTGCCCAATGCAGAAGGCCACACATAGGACAACCAACATGAGAACTTCACTTCTACAGCCTGATTAAATCATCATGAGAATATACTTTTCCTTTCATCATCAAAGATTTTTACATCAGATTAACCAGCTCTCTTGCTTTCCCATGTTTTTCCCTGGTTTTTGTACCTTTAAATGGGTGTGCACTCTTCTCAGTCTTGATCTCCATCTTCCCCAATATTTCCAAACATATTCATCTGGGAAATATGTAAAGATCTTATTCAGGGCTTGTTTCATTGTTGTCAAATATCTGCCCTTGAAATTCAACTTCCACCACTGTCTCTCATATCCAAAGCTATGTGCTTGCAGAGAATTTCTGCTGAGAAATTTCACAGAAAGCTCTTATACTGCAGGTGAATGATGCCAGCAAGTCTTGACTGAACAGCTTAGGGAACAGGACTCAGCCAAATGACAGACATGACAAGGCAAAAGCGTATGCTGAGGGATAGGACATGGCAGAGATCATCTGCCAGGCCCTGGCATATTTCATATCCCATTGAAAGTACATCCATGTGTAGATTGGCAAGCATTTCCATCCACAAATTCTGAGCAGTGAAGCCTGCAGAGAGAATATTGTTGCATACCAGGCCAAGAATATTCATCCTATTTAAATCTTGCCCTACAAGGTCCTCTGTTCCACTGAGGTCTCCATGGCAACGCCCAGCATTGTGACTCAGGTCTCCTACTGCACACTTGTATCCTAGAGCCTAAAGTCCAGCTCACAATGGTGCTCAGCTAATCACAGACCAGTGTGGTTTCCAGGCAACCACAAGCTCGTGGATTTCTGTGAACTGTTTCAGCCCAACTCTGCAGCTTTTCACCTCATACAACCACAGCCATTCCAATCATGCAGTATTTGATTAGCCTCTCTATGTTGCCTCAGACTTTTTTTTACAGGTGTAGTGATCAACAAAATTTGACATATTTTGAGAAGTGTAGGGAAGTAATTGGAAAACCTTTTGGTATGTCTGAGGTCTATGGGTTCCAAACTTGACTATCCCAGTCTTTTAAATTTTCACACCTAGAGCCTAAAATCCACCTCACAGTGATGTTCAGGCAATCTCAGCCCAGTGTGGTTGCCTGGCAACCACAAGCCTGTGGATTTCTGTGAACAGTTTCAGCCCAACTCTGCAGCTCTCCACCTCATACAACCACAGCCATTCCAATCATGCAGTATTTGATTCACCTCTCTAAGTTGCCCCCAAAATTTCTTTGAAGTTGTGGTGATCAAGCAAATTTGACATATTTTGACAAGTGAAGGTAAGTAATAGGCTCTGTCTTTAACTCTGTTTGTGGTACATTGGGTCCAAACTTGACTACCCTAGTCTATTCAATTTTCAAACTTTGAAAGCCAAATGTTTCAGGGGAGGAAAGAAAATGCCACAATGATTTGGGTTCTGCAGAGTTTCTGGTGGCTTGGGAAGCAAACCTGCAAACCATACATGCAATCTCTGCTGGATTACTGCCACCATGGTAGTATCAGTTAGCACTAAAAGCCAGCAACCAGAAGATGAGTCCCGAAATGAAAGTGAATCCTTGCAGTGCATGAATATCTGGAGTGCCTGCTTCAACTATCCAGCTTCCTCGGGGTTCACATGTATGCAATCGCTATTTCACGGAGGTCTGCAGCTATTCCAGCATGACCCTGAACACTAAACATGAGGTACTAGCTCAATACCTAAACCAACAGAATACTAGGTAGCTTATCACCAGCAGGACTTCCCAGAATTCAAATGTAACTTGGTGAAAGGGAAAGCCTAAGAAACGGGATGCAAATGCCCCTTTCCCTAAAAATCCCAGGTATTTTCTCATGGCATGGAATATCTAAACTCCACAACTCATGTAGTGAACCCAGGGACCTGGAACAAGTGTGTCTAGTTTTCTGTTGTCCTCTTTTTGGAAACAGCATCTTATGTAGTTGTTGAAAGAGGCCTTGAGATAAATTCGAAGCCCAATATGGAGTGGAATTCCCAAGGATCCATCCACCTCTTCCCCCAGATGGCTGGGATTATAGGCATGAGCCACCATGCCAAGCATGTGCACAGAGATTCTTACATAATTTGTGAAATCCCACTACGGTCTATAGGTAGCTTCTGTGCTTCAGGCTTTAGGAATATGCCTCTCTTTGTTTTGGCTCCCTTTGTTCAGGTGTCCATTTCTATTGTGATAAGCTCCAAGGCCCGAGGCAACGGGGTGGCTGCCCTTCCTCTGGTGTGTCCTGGGATGATTACTGCCCAGGTGAACAGGGTTCAAATATATTGAATCCTGTGCATTTGAAAAGGAACTGAGTAAAGATTCATGAGTTAATGTGGACATGCCAGGGAATTGAGGGGACCTGATAGAGACAAAACTTCAGGCCATGGGCTGAAGGCTGAGGCTTCTGTACCTCTAGCTTCTTGAATAGTGTTTACATGGGCCTGCTGAGCAATTGTGTCCTCTCAAATGTTATTTCATGGGTTTTGTTTTAATTTATTTTGTTTTTTCCTTTGGTATTTTACATGGAAGGAACAGTACCATAGTTTGAAGAAGCTGGAGTATCTTACCTAAGAGAAATTTGAAAAAAGGGACAATTCAGCAGCCAAGAATTTCTCAAATGCCCTTGGGGTTTTAAAAAAAGTGACATAAAGTTGAGCGTGTCATGTCCATGTCTCTTTACAAAAGATTTTACCTCCTATTTGATAGGAATTACTGTTTCTTTGAAAGGTCAACCTGCACTGAAATAAAGATAATCCCTCCTTTCCTCATTCTGCTTGAAACCACATCCTTTGTTAGTTATATTTTCTTATGCAGCAACAGTTGGAGATGACTACAGCAAGAGTTTCCCATTGGTGGAATTTCCATGGAGACACATGAAGTAATACTGCACAACTTCAAGTGAAGTGCACTGTCCCTTGACAATGGCAAGTCTGGGCAAACCTCTAGTAACCGAAAATCTTAGAAAGTCTGAAAGTGAGTGAATGAAAATGGGCCTCTCCACATTTGGACAGGGCCTCTCCTGAAGCACACATTTGTGGAAAAAGTAATTATGAGAGACAAATGAACTCCCAAAACGGAATGGAAATTTTCTTGTTTAGGCCTGGAACGCTATGGCCTGGAGCCTTGTGGTTCTAACTGGATGAGCAAAGTGTGAGCAGAGATCAAAATAAAACACACATCATTTAGGGAACTCGATACTTAACCAGGTGTGCAGAGTAGTGGCAAACTGTACTTGTGTCAATTTGCTCAAATCCTGTCTTCACAAGAAAGTTAATTCCAGCACAACCAGTGACTAGACGAGGACATAATTCAAAGGACTTGTAAAAGTCCAACACTGAATTTAGCCCAACACTGAATTTAGATGAAAAGTGGCAGAGTCTGTTAGTCTTTAAAGTTTTAATAGGAGAAACTTATAACATGTAATAGCTGTTACATGAATACCTTCAGAGCTTTTGGAGAGGTCTGAATCACGATGAGTGAGAGCTTCCCTGACTCACAAAGTTAAAAATAGTAAAACAAACAATTTGAAAAATAAATCAACCAATAAAATACAAACACTAAGTCCAAAGGGTTTCACTGGTTTTAAAACCACTTATGGAATGCACATCGATTGAACAGGCTTACTCTGCATTCTGCTTTACTCAGGCCCGGTACATGAGCAAGTGTGAAAGCAAAATTCAAAATGTTATGTGAAGTGACCATTTCATTGGTGAAACCATGACCCAATAGACATTTTCTCTTTTGAAACTTCGTACATTATCCATATATGTTCTCAAAGGGAAGGAATACACAGGATTTAGGCTGATTTTTTTTCAGTATTTTGTGTTCCACCAGATTTATTTGAAGATCTCCTGTCCTGCATCCACTGCCCAATGCAGAAGGCCACACATAGGACAACCAACATGAGAACTTCACTTCTACAGCCTGATTAAATCATCATGAGAATATACTTTTCCTTTCATCATCAAGGATTTTTACATCAGATTAACCAGCTCTCTTGCTTTCCCATGTTTTTCCCTGGTTTTTGTACCTTGAAATGGGTGTGCACTCTTCTCAGTCTTGATCTCCATCTTCCCCAACATTTCCAAAGATATTCATCTGGGAAATATGTAAAGATCTTATTCGGGGCTTGTTTCATTGTTTTCAAATATCTGCCCTTGAAATTCAACTTCCAACACTGTCTCTCATATCCAAAGCTATGTGCTTACAGAGAATTTCTGCTGAGAAATTTCACAGAAAGCTCTTATACTGCAGGTGAATGATGCCAGCAAGTCTTGACTGAATAGCTTAGGGAACAGGAATCAGCCAAATGACAGACATGACAAGGGAAAAGGGTATGCTCAAGGATAGCACATGGCAGACATCATCTGCCAGGCCCTGGCATATTTCATATCCCATTGAAAGTACATCCATGTGTAGATTGGCAAGCATTTCCATCCACAAATTCTGAGCAGTGAAGCCTTCAGAGAGAATATTGTGGCATATCAGGCCAGGAATATTCATCCTATTTAAATCTTGCCCTACAAGGTCCTCTGTGCCACTGAGGGCTCCATGGCAATACCCAGCATTGTGACTCAGGTCTCCTACTGCACACTTGTATCCTAGAGCCTAAAGTCCAGCTCACAATGGTGCTCAGCTAATCACAGCCCAGTGTGTTTGCCAGGCCACCACAAGCTTGTGGATTTCTGTGAACTGTTTCAGCCCAACTCTGCAGCTTTGCACCTCATACAACCACAGCCATTCCAATCATGCAGTGTTTGATTAGCCTCTCTATGTTGCCTCAGAATGTTTTTTACAGTTGTAGTGATCAAGAAAATTTGACATACTTTGAGAGGTGGAGGGAAGTAATTGGAAAACCTTTTGGTATGTCTGACCTCTATGGGTTCCAAACTTGACTATCCCAGTCTTATAAATTTTCACACCTAGAGCCTAAAATCCACCTCACAGTGATGTTCAGCCAATCTCAGCCCACTGTGGTTGCCTGGCAACCACAAGCCTGTGGATTTTTGTGAACAGTTTCAGCCCAACTCTGCAGCTCTCCACCTCATACAACCACAGGCATTCCAATCATGCAGTATTTGATTCACCTCTCCTAGTTGCCCCCAAAATTTCTTTGAAGTTGTGGTGATCAAGCAAATTTGACATATTTTGACAAGTGGAGGGAAGTAATTGGCTCCGTCTTTAGCTCTGTTTGTGGTACATGGGGTCCAAACTTGACTACCCCAGTCTATTCAATTTTCAAACTTAGAAAGCCAAATGTTTCGGGGCAGGAAAGAAAATGCCACAATGATTTCGCTTCTGCGGAGTTTCTGGTGGCTTGGGAAGCAAACCTGCATACCATACATGCAATCTCTGCTGGATTACTGCCACCATGGTAGTATCAGTTAGCACTAAAAGCCAGCAACCAGAAGATGAGTCCCAAAATAAAAGTGAATCCTTGCAGTGCATGAATATTTGGAGTGCCTGCTTCAACTATCCAGCTTCCTCGGGGTTCACATGTCTAAAAATCGCTATTTCAAGGAGGTCTTCAGCCATTCCAGCATAACCCTGAACACTAAACATGAGGTACTAGCTCAATATCTAAACCAACAGAATACTAGATAGCTTATCACCAGCAGGTCTTCCCAGAATTCAAATGTAACTTGGTGAAAGGGAAAGCCTTAGAAACGGGATGCAAATGCCCCTTTCCCTAAAAATCCCAGGTATTTTCTCATGCATTGGAATATTTAGACTCCACAACTCATGTAGTGAACCCAGGGACCTGGACCAAGTGTGTCTAGTTTTCTGTTGTCTTCTTTTTGGAAACAGCATCTTGTGTAGTTGTTGAAAGAGGCCTTGAGATAAATTCGTAGCCCAAGATGGACTAGAACTCCCAAGGATCCATCCACCTCAGCCCCCAGATGGCTGGGATTATAGGCTTGAGCGACCATGCCAAGCATGTGCACAGAGATTCTTACATAATTTGTGAAATCCCACTACTGGTCTATAGGTAGCTTCTGTGCTTCAGGCATTAGGAATATGCATGTCTTTGTTTTGGCTCCCCTTGTTCAGTTGTCCATTTCTATTGTGATAAGCTCCAAGGCCCGAGGCAATGGGGTGGCTGCCCTTCCTCTGGTGTGTCCTTGGATCATTACTGCCCAGGTGAACAGGGTTCAAATATATTGGACCCTGTGCATTTGAAAAGGAAATGAGTAAAGATTCATGAGTTAATGTGGACATGCCAGGGAACTGAGGGGCCATGATAGAGACAAAGCTTCAGGCCATGGGCTGAAGGCTGAGGCTTCTGTACCTCTAGCTTCTTGAATAGTGTTTACATGGGCCTGCTGAGCAATTGTGTGGTCTCAAATGTTATTTCATGGGTTTTGTTTTAATTTATTTTGTTTTTTGCTTTGGTTTTTTACATGGAAGGAACAGTACCATGGTTTGAAGAAGCTGGAGTGTCTTACCTAAGAGAAATTTGAAAAAAGGGACAATTCAGCAGCCAAGAATTTCTCAAATGCCCTTGGCGTTTTAAAAAAAGTGACATAATATTGAGCGTGTCATGTCCATGTCTCTTTACCAAAGATTTTACCTCCTATTTGATAGGAATTACTGTTTCTTTGAAAGGTCAACCTGCAGTGAAATAAAGATAATCCCTTCTTTCTTCATTCTGCTTGAAACCACATCTTTGATAGTTATATTTTCTTACGCAGCAACACTTGGAGATGACTACAGCAAGAGTTTCCCTTTGGTGGAATTTCCATGGAGACACATGAAGTAATACTGCACAACTTCAAGTGAAGTGCACTGTCCCTTGACAATGGCAAGTCTGGCCTAACCTCTAGTAACTGAAAATCTTAGAAAGTCTGAAAGTGAGTGAATGAAAATGGGCCTCTCCACATTTGGACAGGGCCTGTCCTGAAGCACACATTTGTGGAAAAAGTAATTATGAGAGACTAATGAACTCCCAAAATGGAATGGAAATTTTCTTGTTTAGGCCTGGAACTCTATGGCCTGGAGCCCTGTGGTTCTAACTGGATGAGCAAAGTGTGAGCAGAGATCAAAATAAAACACACACCATTTAGGGAACTCGATACTTAACCAGGTGTGCAGAGTAGTGGCAAACTGTACTTGTGTCAATTTGCTCAAATCCTGTCTTCACAAGAAATTAAATTCCAGCACGATCAGTGACTAGAGGAGGACTCATATCAAAGGAGTTGAAAAAAGTCCAACACTGAATTTAGCCCAACACTGAATTTAGATAAAAAGTGGAAGAGTCTGTTAGTCTTTCAAGTTTTAATAGGAGAAACTTATAACATGTAATAGCTGTTACATGAATACCTTCAGAGCTTTTGGAGAGGTCTGAATCAAGATGAGTGAGAGATTCCCTGACTCACAAAGTTAAAAATAGTAAAACAAACAATTTGAAAAATAAATCAACCAATAAAATACAAACACTAAGTCCAAAGGGTTTCACTGGTTTTAAAACCACTTATGGAATGCACATCGACTGAACAGGCTTACTCTGCATTCTGCTTTACTCAGGCCCGGTACATGAGCAAGTGTGAAAGCAAAATTCAAAATGTTATGTGAAGTGACCATTTCATTGGTGAAACCATGACCCAATAGACATTTTCTCTTTTGAAACTTTGTACATTATCCATATATGTTCTCAAAGGGAAGGAATACACAGGATTTAGGCTGATTTTTTTTTCAGTATTTTGTGTTCCACCAGATTTATTTGAAGATCTCCTGTCCTGCATCCACTGCCCAATGCAGAAGGCCACACATAGGACAACCAACATGAGAACTTCACTTCTACAGCCTGATTAAATCATCATGAGAATATACTTTTCCTTTCATCATCAAAGATTTTTACATCAGATTAACCAGCTCTCTTGCTTTCCCATGTTTTTCCCTGGTTTTTGTACCTTTAAATGGGTGTGCACTCTTCTCAGTCTTGATCTCCATCTTCCCCAATATTTCCAAACATATTCATCTGGGAAATATGTAAAGATCTTATTCAGGGCTTGTTTCATTGTTGTCAAATATCTGCCCTTGAAATTCAACTTCCACCACTGTCTCTCATATCCAAAGCTATGTGCTTGCAGAGAATTTCTGCTGAGAAATTTCACAGAAAGCTCTTATACTGCAGGTGAATGATGCCAGCAAGTCTTGACTGAACAGCTTAGGGAACAGGACTCAGCCAAATGACAGACATGACAAGGCAAAAGCGTATGCTGAGGGATAGGACATGGCAGAGATCATCTGCCAGGCCCTGGCATATTTCATATCCCATTGAAAGTACATCCATGTGTAGATTGGCAAGCATTTCCATCCACAAATTCTGAGCAGTGAAGCCTGCAGAGAGAATATTGTTGCATACCAGGCCAAGAATATTCATCCTATTTAAATCTTGCCCTACAAGGTCCTCTGTTCCACTGAGGTCTCCATGGCAACGCCCAGCATTGTGACTCAGGTCTCCTACTGCACACTTGTATCCTAGAGCCTAAAGTCCAGCTCACAATGGTGCTCAGCTAATCACAGACCAGTGTGGTTTCCAGGCAACCACAAGCTCGTGGATTTCTGTGAACTGTTTCAGCCCAACTCTGCAGCTTTTCACCTCATACAACCACAGCCATTCCAATCATGCAGTATTTGATTAGCCTCTCTATGTTGCCTCAGACTTTTTTTTACAGGTGTAGTGATCAACAAAATTTGACATATTTTGAGAAGTGTAGTGAAGTAATTGGAAAACCTTTTGGTATGTCTGAGGTCTATGGGTTCCAAACTTGACTATCCCAGTCTTTTAAATTTTCACACCTAGAGCCTAAAATCCACCTCACAGTGATGTTCAGGCAATCTCAGCCCAGTGTGGTTGCCTGGCAACCACAAGCCTGTGGATTTCTTTGAACAGTTTCAGCCCAACTCTGTAGCTCTCCACCTCATACAACCACAGCCATTCCAATCATGCAGTATTTGATTCACCTCTCTAAGTTGCCCCCAAAATTTCTTTGAAGTTGTGGTGATCAAGCAAATTTGACATATTTTGACAAGTGAAGGTAAGTAATAGGCTCTGTCTTTAACTCTGTTTGTGGTACATGGGGTCCAAACTTGACTACCCTAGTCTATTCAATTTTCAAACATTGAAAGCCAAATGTTTCAGGGGAGGAAAGAAAATGCCACAATGATTTGGGTTCTGCAGAGTTTCTGGTGGCTTGGGAAGCAAACCTGCAAACCATACATGCAATCTCTGCTGGATTACTGCCACCATGGTAGTATCAGTTAGCACTAAAAGCCAGCAACCAGAAGATGAGTCCCGAAATGAAAGTGAATCCTTGCAGTGCATGAATATCTGGAGTGCCTGCTTCAACTATCCAGCTTCCTCGGGGTTCACATGTATGCAATCGCTATTTCACGGAGGTCTGCAGCTATTCCAGCATGACCCTGAACACTAAACATGAGGTACTAGCTCAATACCTAAACCAACAGAATACTAGGTAGCTTATCACCAGCAGGACTTCCCAGAATTCAAATGTAACTTGGTGAAAGGGAAAGCCTAAGAAACGGGATGCAAATGCCCCTTTCCCTAAAAATCCCAGGTATTTTCTCATGGCATGGAATATCTAGACTCCACAACTCATGTAGTGAACCCAGGGACCTGGAACAAGTGTGTCTAGTTTTCTGTTGTCCTCTTTTTGGAAACAGCATCTTATGTAGTTGTTGAAAGAGGCCTTGAGATAAATTCGTAGCCCAATATGGAGTGGAATTCCCAAGGATCCATCCACCTCTTCCCCCAGATGGCTGGGATTATAGGCATGAGCCACCATGCCAAGCATGTGCACAGAGATTCTTACATAATTTGTGAAATCCCACTACGGTCTATAGGTAGCTTCTGTGCTTCAGGCTTTAGGAATATGCCTCTCTTTGTTTTGGCTCCCTTTGTTCAGGTGTCCATTTCTATTGTGATAAGCTCCAAGGCCCGAGGCAACGGGGTGGCTGCCCTTCCTCTGGTGTGTCCTGGGATGATTACTGCCCAGGTGAACAGGGTTCAAATATATTGAATCCTGTGCATTTGAAAAGGAACTGAGTAAAGATTCATGAGTTAATGTGGACATGCCAGGGAATTGAGGGGACCTGATAGAGACAAAACTTCAGGCCATGGGCTGAAGGCTGAGGCTTCTGTACCTCTAGCTTCTTGAATAGTGTTTACATGGGCCTGCTGAGCAATTGTGTCCTCTCAAATGTTATTTCATGGGTTTTGTTTTAATTTATTTTGTTTTTTCCTTTGGTATTTTACATGGAAGGAACAGTACCATAGTTTGAAGAAGCTGGAGTATCTTACCTAAGAGAAATTTGAAAAAAGGGACAATTCAGCAGCCAAGAATTTCTCAAATGCCCTTGGCGTTTTAAAAAAAGTGACATAAAGTTGAGCGTGTCATGTCCATGTCTCTTTACAAAAGATTTTACCTCCTATTTGATAGGAATTACTGTTTCTTTGAAAGGTCAACCTGCACTGAAATAAAGATAATCCCTCCTTTCCTCATTCTGCTTGAAACCACATCCTTTGTTAGTTATATTTTCTTATGCAGCAACACTTGGAGATGACTACAGCAAGAGTTTCCCATTGGTGGAATTTCCATGGAGACACATGAAGTAATACTGCACAACTTCAAGTGAAGTGCACTGTCCCTTGACAATGGCAAGTCTGGGCAAACCTCTAGTAACCGAAAATCTTAGAAAGTCTGAAAGTGAGTGAATGAAAATGGGCCTCTCCACATTTGGACAGGGCCTCTCCTGAAGCACACATTTGTGGAAAAAGTAATTATGAGAGACAAATGTACTCCCAAAACGGAATGGAAATTTTCTTGTTTAGGCCTGGAACGCTATGGCCTGGAGCCTTGTGGTTCTAACTGGATGAGCAAAGTGTGAGCAGAGATCAAAATAAAACACACATCATTTAGGGAACTCGATACTTAACCAGGTGTGCAGAGTAGTGGCAAACTGTACTTGTGTCAATTTGCTCAAATCCTGTCTTCACAAGAAAGTTAATTCCAGCACAACCAGTGACTAGACGAGGACATAATTCAAAGGACTTGTAAAAGTCCAACACTGAATTTAGCCCAACACTGAATTTAGATGAAAAGTGGCAGAGTCTGTTAGTCTTTCAAGTTTTAATAGGAGAAACTTATAACATGTAATAGCTGTTACATGAATACCTTCAGAGCTTTTGGAGAGGTCTGAATCACGATGAGTGAGAGCTTCCCTGACTCACAAAGTTAAAAATAGTAAAACAAACAATTTGAAAAATAAATCAACCAATAAAATACAAACACTAAGTCCAAAGGGTTTCACTGGTTTTAAAACCACTTATGGAATGCACATCGATTGAACAGGCTTACTCTGCATTCTGCTTTACTCAGGCCCGGTACATGAGCAAGTGTGAAAGCAAAATTCAAAATGTTATGTGAAGTGACCATTTCATTGGTGAAACCATGACCCAATAGACATTTTCTCTTTTGAAACTTCGTACATTATCCATATATGTTCTCAAAGGGAAGGAATACACAGGATTTAGGCTGATTTTTTTTCAGTATTTTGTGTTCCACCAGATTTATTTGAAGATCTCCTGTCCTGCATCCACTGCCCAATGCAGAAGGCCACACATAGGACAACCAACATGAGAACTTCACTTCTACAGCCTGATTAAATCATCATGAGAATATACTTTTCCTTTCATCATCAAGGATTTTTACATCAGATTAACCAGCTCTCTTGCTTTCCCATGTTTTTCCCTGGTTTTTGTACCTTGAAATGGGTGTGCACTCTTCTCAGTCTTGATCTCCATCTTCCCCAACATTTCCAAAGATATTCATCTGGGAAATATGTAAAGATCTTATTCGGGGCTTGTTTCATTGTTTTCAAATATCTGCCCTTGAAATTCAACTTCCAACACTGTCTCTCATATCCAAAGCTATGTGCTTACAGAGAATTTCTGCTGAGAAATTTCACAGAAAGCTCTTATACTGCAGGTGAATGATGCCAGCAAGTCTTGACTGAATAGCTTAGGGAACAGGACTCAGCCAAATGACAGACATGACAAGGGAAAAGGGTATGCTCAAGGATAGCACATGGCAGACATCATCTGCCAGGCCCTGGCGTATTTCATATCCCATTGAAAGTACATCCATGTGTAGATTGGCAAGCATTTCCATCCACAAATTCTGAGCAGTGAAGCCTTCAGAGAGAATATTGTGGCATATCAGGCCAGGAATATTCATCCTATTTAAATCTTGCCCTACAAGGTCCTCTGTGCCACTGAGGGCTCCATGGCAATACCCAGCATTGTGACTCAGGTCTCCTACTGCACACTTGTATCCTAGAGCCTAAAGTCCAGCTCACAATGGTGCTCAGCTAATCACAGCCCAGTGTGTTTGCCAGGCCACCACAAGCTTGTGGATTTCTGTGAACTGTTTCAGCCCAACTCTGCAGCTTTGCACCTCATACAACCACAGCCATTCCAATCATGCAGTGTTTGATTAGCCTCTCTATGTTGCCTCAGAATGTTTTTTACAGTTGTAGTGATCAAGAAAATTTGACATACTTTGAGAGGTGGAGGGAAGTAATTGGAAAACCTTTTGGTATGTCTGACCTCTATGGGTTCCAAACTTGACTATCCCAGTCTTATAAATTTTCACACCTAGAGCCTAAAATCCACCTCACAGTGATGTTCAGCCAATCTCAGCCCACTGTGGTTGCCTGGCAACCACAAGCCTGTGGATTTTTGTGAACAGTTTCAGCCCAACTCTGCAGCTCTCCACCTCATACAACCACAGGCATTCCAATCATGCAGTATTTGATTCACCTCTCCTAGTTGCCCCCAAAATTTCTTTGAAGTTGTGGTGATCAAGCAAATTTGACATATTTTGACAAGTGGAGGGAAGTAATTGGCTCCGTCTTTAGCTCTGTTTGTGGTACATGGGGTCCAAACTTGACTACCCCAGTCTATTCAATTTTCAAACTTAGAAAGCCAAATGTTTCGGGGCAGGAAAGAAAATGCCACAATGATTTCGCTTCTGCGGAGTTTCTGGTGGCTTGGGAAGCAAACCTGCATACCATACATGCAATCTCTGCTGGATTACTGCCACCATGGTAGTATCAGTTAGCACTAAAAGCCAGCAACCAGAAGATGAGTCCCAAAATAAAAGTGAATCCTTGCAGTGCATGAATATTTGGAGTGCCTGCTTCAACTATCCAGCTTCCTCGGGGTTCACATGTCTAAAAATCGCTATTTCAAGGAGGTCTTCAGCCATTCCAGCATAACCCTGAACACTAAACATGAGGTACTAGCTCAATATCTAAACCAACAGAATACTAGATAGCTTATCACCAGCAGGTCTTCCCAGAATTCAAATGTAACTTGGTGAAAGGGAAAGCCTTAGAAACGGGATGCAAATGCCCCTTTCCCTAAAAATCCCAGGTATTTTCTCATGCATTGGAATATTTAGACTCCACAACTCATGTAGTGAACCCAGGGACCTGGACCAAGTGTGTCTAGTTTTCTGTTGTCTTCTTTTTGGAAACAGCATCTTGTGTAGTTGTTGAAAGAGGCCTTGAGATAAATTCGTAGCCCAAGATGGACTAGAACTCCCAAGGATCCATCCACCTCAGCCCCCAGATGGCTGGGATTATAGGCTTGAGCGACCATGCCAAGCATGTGCACAGATATTCTTACATAATTTGTGAAATCCCACTACTGGTCTATAGGTAGCTTCTGTGCTTCAGGCATTAGGAATATGCATCTCTTTGTTTTGGCTCCCCTTGTTCAGTTGTCCATTTCTATTGTGATAAGCTCCAAGGCCCGAGGCAAGGGGGTGGCTGCCCTTCCTCTGGTGTGTCCTTGGATCATTACTGCCCAGGTGAACAGGGTTCAAATATATTGGACCCTGTGCATTTGAAAAGGAAATGAGTAAAGATTCATGAGTTAATGTGGACATGCCAGGGAACTGAGGGGCCATGATAGAGACAAAGCTTCAGGCCATGGGCTGAAGGCTGAGGCTTCTGTACCTCTAGCTTCTTGAATAGTGTTTACATGGGCCTGCTGAGCAATTGTGTGGTCTCAAATGTTATTTCATGGGTTTTGTTTTAATTTATTTTGTTTTTTGCTTTGGTTTTTTACATGGAAGGAACAGTACCATGGTTTGAAGAAGCTGGAGTGTCTTACCTAAGAGAAATTTGAAAAAAGGGACAATTCAGCAGCCAAGAATTTCTCAAATGCCCTTGGCGTTTTAAAAAAAGTGACATAATATTGAGCGTGTCATGTCCATGTCTCTTTACCAAAGATTTTACCTCCTATTTGATAGGAATTACTGTTTCTTTGAAAGGTCAACCTGCACTGAAATAAAGATAATCCCTTCTTTCTTCATTCTGCTTGAAACCACATCTTTGATAGTTATATTTTCTTACGCAGCAACACTTGGAGATGACTACAGCAAGAGTTTCCCATTGGTGGAATTTCCATGGAGACACATGAAGTAATACTGCACAACTTCAAGTGAAGTGCACTGTCCCTTGACAATGGCAAGTCTGGCCTAACCTCTAGTAACAGAAAATCTTAGAAAGTCTGAAAGTGAGTGAATGAAAATGGGCCTCTCCACATTTGGACAGGGCCTCTCCTGAAGCACACATTTGTGGAAAAAGTAATTATGAGAGACGAATGAACTCCCAAAATGGAATGGAAATTTTCTTGTTTAGGCCTGGAACGCTATGGCCTGGAGCCCTGTGGTTCTAACTGGATGAGCAAAGTGTGAGCAGAGATCAAAATAAAACACACACCATTTAGGGAACTCGATACTTAACCAGGTGTGCAGAGTAGTGGCAAACTGTACTTGTGTCAATTTTCTCAAATCCTGTCTTCACAAGAAAGTAAATTCCAGCACGAACAGTGACTAGAGGAGGACTCATATCAAAGGACTTGAAAAAAGTCCAACACTGAATTTAGCCCAACACTGAATTTAGATGAAAAGTGGCAGAGTCTGTTAGTCTTTCAAGTCTTAATAGGAGAAACTTACAACATGTAATAGCTGTTCCATGAATACCTTCAGAGCTTTTGGAGAGGTCTGAATCTCTATGAGTGAGGGCTTCCCTGACTCACAAAACTAAAAATAGTAAAACAAACAATTTGAAAAATAAATCAACTAATAAAATACAAACACTAAGTCCAAAGGGTTTCACTGGTTTTAAAACCACTTATGGAATGCACAACTATTGAACAGGCTTACTCTGCATTCTGCTTTACTCTGGCCCGGTACATGAGCAAGTGTGAAAGCAAAATTCAAAATGTTATGTGAAGTGACCATTTCATTGGTGAAACCATGACCCAATAGACATTTTCTCTTATGAAACTTCGTACATTATCCATATATGTTCTGAAAGGGAAGGAATACACAGGATTTAGGCTGAATTGTTTTCAGTATTTTGTGTTCCACCAGATTTATTTGAAGATCTCCTGTCCTGCATCCACTGCCCAATGCAGAAGGCCACACATAGGACAACCAACATGAGAACTTCACTTCTACAGCCTGATTAAATCATCATGAGAATATACTTTTCCTTTCATCATCAAAGATTTTTACATCAGATTAAGCAGCTCTCTTGCTATCCCATGTTTTTCCCTGGTTTTTGTACCTTGAAATGGGTGTGCACACTTCTCAGTCTTGATCTCCATCTTCCCCAATAGTTCCAAACATATACATCTGGGAAACATGTAAAGATCTTATTCGGGTCTTGTTTCATTGTTGTCAAATATCTGCCCTTGAAATTCATCTTCCACCACTGTGTCTCATATCCAAAGCTATGTGCTTACAGAGGATTTCTGCTGAGAAATTTAACTGAAAGGTCTTATACTGCAGGTGAATGATGCCAGCAAGTCTTGACTGAATAGCTTAGGGAACAGCACTCAGCCAAATGACAGACATGACAAGGGAATAGGGTATGCTCAAGGGTAGGACATGCAGAGATCATCTGCCAGGCCCTGGCATATTTCATATCCCATTGAAAGTACATCCATGTGTAGATTGGCAAGCATTTCCATTCACAAATTCTGAGCAGTGAAGCCTTCAGAGAGAATATTGTGGCATACCAGGCCAAGAATATTCATCCTATTTAAATCTTGCCCTACAAGGTCCTCTGTGCCACTGAGGTCTCCATGGCAACGCCCAGCATTGTGACTCAGGTCTCCTACTGCACACTTGTATCCTAGAGCCTAAAGTCCAGCTCACAATGGTGCTCAGCTAATCACAGCCCAGTGTGGTTGCCAGGCCACCACAAGCTTGTGGATTTCTGTGAACTGTTTCAGCCCAACTCTGCAGCTTTCCACCTCATACAACCACAGCCATTCCAATCATGCAGTGTTTGATTAGCCTCTCTATGTTGCCTCAGAAGGTTTTTTACAGTTGTAGTGATCAAGAAAATTTGACATATTTTGAGAAGTGGAGGGAAGTAATTGGAAAACCTTTCGGTATGTCTGAGGTCTATGGGTTCCAAACTTGACTACCCCGGTGTTTTAAATTTTCACGCCTAGAGCCTAAAATCCACCTCACAGTGATGTTCAGCCAATCTCAGCCCAGTGTGGCTGCCTGGCAACCACAAGCCTGTGGATTTCTGTGAACAGTTTCAGCCCAACTCTGTAGCTCTCCACCTCATACAACCACAGCCATTCCAATCATGCAGTATTGGATTTACCTCTCTAAGTTGCCCCCGAAATTTCTTTGAAGTTGTGGTGATTAAGCAAATTTGACATATATGACAAGTGGAGGGAAGTAATTGGCTCTGTCTTTAGCTCTGTTTGTGGTACATGGGGTCCAAACTTGACTACCCCATTCTATTCAATTTTCAAACTTAGAAAGCCAAATGTTTCGGGGCAGGAAAGAAAATGCCACAATGATTTCGGTTCTGCCGAGTTTCTGGTGGCTTGGCAAGCAAACCTGCATACCATACATGCAATCTCTGCTGGATTACTGCCACCATGGTAGTATCAGTTAGCACTAAAAGCCAGCAACCAGAAGATGAGTCCCAAAATGAAAGTGAATCCTTGCAGTGCGTGAATATTTGGAGTGCCTGCTTCAACTATCCAGCTTCCTCGGGGTTCACATGTCTGCAATCGCTATTTCAAGGAGGTCTGCAGCTATTCCAGCATAACCCTGAACACTAAACATGAGGTACTAGCTCAATACCTAAACCAACAGAATACTAGGTAGCTTATCACCAGCAGGTCTTCCCAGAATTCAAATGTAACTTGGTGAAAGGGAAAGCCTTAGAAACGGGATGCAAATGCCCCTTTCCCTAAAAATCCCAGGTATTTTCTCATGCATTGGAATATTTAGACTCCACAACTCATGTAGTGAACCCAGGGACCTGGACCAAGTGTGTCTAGTTTTCTGTTGTCTTCTTTTTGGAAACAGCATCTTGTGTAGTTGTTGAAAGAGGCCTTGAGATAAATTCGTAGCCCAAGATGGACTAGAACTCCCAAGGATCCATCCACCTCAGCCCCCAGATGGCTGGGATTATAGGCTTGAGCGACCATGCCAAGCATGTGCACAGAGATTCTTACATAATTTGTGAAATCCCACTACTGGTCTATAGGTAGCTTCTGTGCTTCAGGCATTAGGAATATGCATCTCTTTGTTTTGGCTCCCCTTGTTCAGGTGTTCATTGCTATTGTGATAAGCTCCAAGGCCCGAGGCAAGGGGGTGGCTGCCCTTCCTCTGGTGTGTTCTTGGATGATTACTGCCCAGGTGAACAGGGTTCAAATACATTGGACCCTGTGCATTTGAAAAGGAAATGAGTAAAGATTCATGAGTTAATGTGGACATGCCAGGGAACTGAGGGGCCATGATAGAGACAAAACTTCAGGCCATGGGCTGAAGGCTGAGGCTTCTGTACCTCTAGCTTCTTGAATAGTGTTTACATGGGCCTGCTGAGCAATTGAGTGCTCTCAAATGTTATTTCATGGGTTTTGCTTTAATTTATTTTGTTTTTTGCTTTGTTTTTTTACATGGAAGGAACTGTACCATGGTATGAAAAAGCTGGAGTCTCTTACCTAAGAGAAATTTGAAAAAAGGGACAATTCAGGAGCCAAGAATTTCACAAATTCCCTTGGCGTTTTAAAAAAAGTGACATAACATTGAGCGTGTCATGTCCATGTCTCTTTACCAAAGATTTTACCTCCTATTTGATAGGAATTACTGTTTCTTTGAAAGGTCAACCTGCACTGAAATAAAGATAATCCCTCCTTTCTTCATTCTGCTTGAAACCACATCCTTTGATAGTTATATTTTCTTAGGCAGCAATACTTGGAGATGACTACAGCAAGAGTTTTCCTTTGGTGGAATTTCCATGGAGACACATGAAGTAATACTGCACAACTTCAAGTGAATTTCACTGTGCCTTGACAATGGCAAGTCTGTGCAAACCTCTAGTAACTGAAAATCTTAGAAAGTCTGAAAGTGAGTGAATGAAAATGGGCCTCTCCACATTTGGACAGGGCCTCTCCTGAAGCACACATTTGTGGAAAAAGTAATTATGAGAGACGAATGAACTCCCAAAACGGAATGGAAATTTTCTTGTTTAGGCCTGGAACGCTATGGCCTGGAGCCCTGTGGTTCTAACTGGATGAGCAAAGTGTGAGCAGAGATCAAAATAAAACACACACCATTTAGGGAACTCGATACTTAACCAGGTGTGCAGAGTAGTGGCAAACTGTTCTTGTGTCATTTTGCTCAAATCCTGTCTTCACAAGAAAGTAAATTCCAGCACAACCAGTGGCTAGAGGAGGACACATTTCAAAGGACTTGTAAAAAGTCCAACACTGAATTTAGCCCAACACTGAATTTAGATGAAAAGTGGCAGAGTCTGTTAGTCTTTCAAGTTTTAATAGGAGAAACTTACAACATGTAATAGCTGTTACATGAATACCTTCAGAGCTTTAGGAGAGGTCTGAATCACTATGAGTGAGGGCTTCCCTGACTCACAAAGTTAAAAATAGTAAAACAAACAATTTGAAAAATAAATCAACCAATAAAATACAAACACTAAGTCCCAAGGGTTTCACTGGTTTTAAAATCACTTATGGAATGCACAACTATTGAACAGGCTTACTCTGCATTCTGCTTTACTCAGGCCCGGTACAAGAGCAAGTGTGAAAGCAAAATTCAAAATGTTATGTGAAGTGACAATTTCATTGGTGAAACCATGACCCAATAGACATTTTCTCTTTTGAAACTTCCTACATTATCCAAATATGTTCTCAAAGGGAAGGAATACACAGGATTTAGGCTGAATTTTTTTCAGTATTTTGTGTTCCACCAGATTTATTTGAAGATCATCTGTCCTGCATCCACTGCCCAATGCAGAAGGCCACACATAGGACAACCAACATGAGAACTTCACTTCTACAGCCTGATTAAATCATCATGAGAATATACTTTTCCTTTCATCATCAAAGATTTTTACATCAGATTAAGCATCTCTCTTGCTTTCCCATGTTTTTCCCTGGTTTTTGTACCTTGAAATGGGTGTGCACTCTTCTCAGTCTTGATCTCCATCTTCCCCAATAGTTCCAAACATATTCATCTGGGAAACATGTAAAGATCTTATTCGGGGCTTGTTTCATTGTTGTCCAATATCTGCCCTTGAAATTCAACTTCCACCACTGTCTCTCATATCCAAAGCTATGTGCTTGCAGAGGATTTCTGCTGAGAAATTTCACCGAAAACTCTTATACTGCAGGTGAATGATGCCAGCAAGTCTTGACTGAATAGCTTAGGGAACAGCACTCAGCCAAATGACAGACATGACAAGGGAAAAGGGTATGCTCAAGGATAGGACATGGCAGAGATCATCTGCCAGGCCCTGGCATATTTCATATCCCATTGAAAGTACATCCATGTGTAGATTGGCAAGCATTTCCATCCACAAATTCTGAGCAGTGAAGCCTTCAGAGAGAATATTGTGGCATACCAGGCCAAGAATATTCATCCTATTTAAATCTTGCCCTACAAGGTCCTCTGTGCCACTGAGGTCTCCATGGCAATGCCCAGCATTGTGACTCAGGTCTCCTACTGCACACTTGTATCCTAGAGCCTAAAGTACAGCTCACAATGGTGCTCAGCTAATCACAGCCCAGTGTGGTTGCCAGGCCACCACAAGCTTGTGGATTTCTCTGAACTGTTTCAGCCCAACTCTGCAGCTTTCCACCTCATACAACCACAGCCATTCCAATCATGCAGTGTTTGATTAGCCTCTCTATGTGGCCTCAGAATGTTTTTTACAGTTGTAGTGATCAAGAAAATTTGATGTATTTTGAGAGTTAGAGGGAAGTATTTGGAAAACCTTTCGGTATGTCTGAGGTCTATGGGTTCCAAACTTGACTACCCCAGTCTTTTAAATTTTCATGCCTAGAGCCTAAAATCCACCTCACAGTGATGTTCAGCCAATCTCAGCCCAGGGTGGTTGCCTGGCAACCACAAGCCTGTGGATTTTTGTGAACAGTTTCAGCCCAACTCTGCAGCTCTCCACCTCATACAACCACAGCCATTCCAATCATGAAGTGTTTGATTCACCTCTCCTAGTTGCCCCCAAAATTTCTTTGAAGTTGTGGTGATCAAGCAAATTTGACAAATTTTGACAAGTGGAGGGAAATAATTGGCTCTGTCTTTAGCTCTGTTTGTGGTACATGGGGTCCAAACTTGACTACCCCAGTCTATTCAATTTTCAAACTTAGAAAGCCAAATGTTTCGGGGCAGGAAAGAAAATGCCACAATGATTTCGCTTCTGCCGAGTTTCTGCTGGCTTGGGAAGCAAACCTGCAAAGCATACATGCAATCTCTGCTGGATTACTGCCACCATGGTAGTATCAGTTAGCACTAAAAGCCAGCAACCAGAAGATGAGTCCCAAAATGAAAGTGAATCCTTGCAGAGCATGAATATTTGGAGTGCCTGCTTCAACTATCCAGCTTCCTCGGGGTTCACATGTCTGCAATCGCTATTTCAAGGTGGTCTGCAGCCATTCCAGCATAACCCTGAACACTAAACATGAGGTACTAGCTCAATACCTAAACCAACAGAATACTAGATAGCTTATCACCAGCAGGTCTTCCCAGAATTCAAATGTAACTTGGTGAAAGGGAAAGCATTAGAAATGGGATTCAAATGCCCCTTTCCCTTAAAATCCCAGGTATTTTCTCATGGCATGGAATATTTAGACTCCACAACTCATGTAGTGAACCCACGGACCTGGACCAAGTGTGTCTAGTTTTCTGTTGTCCTCTTTTTGGAAACAGCATCTTATGTAGTTGTTGAAAGAGGCCTTGAGAAAAATTTGTAGCCCAAGATGGAGTGGAACTCCCAAGGATCCATCCACCTCAGCCCCCAGATGGCTGGGATTATAAGCATGAGCGACCATGCCAAGCATGTGCACAGAGATTCTTACATAATTTGTGAAATCCCACTACTGGTCTATAGGTAGCTTCTGTGCTTCAGGCTTTAGGAATATGCCTCTCTTTGTTTTGGCTCCCCTTGTTCAGGTGTCCATTTCTATTGTGATAAGCTCCAAGGCCCGAGGCAAGGGGGTGGCTGCCCTTCCTCTGGTGTGTCCTTGGATGATTACTGCCCAGGTGAACAGGGTTCAAATATATTGGATCCTGTGCATTTGAAAAGGAAATGAGTAAAGATTCATGAGTTAATGTGGACATGCCAGGGAATTGAGGGGCAATGATAGAGACAAAACTTCAGGCCATGGGCTGAAGGCTGAGGATTCTGTACCTCTAGCTTCTTGAATAGTGTTTACATGGGCCTGCTGAGCAATTGTGTCCTCTCAAATGTTATTTCATGGGTTTTGTTTTAATTTATTTTGTTTTTTCCTTTGGTATTTTACATGGAAGGAACAGTACCATAGTTTGAAAAAGCTGGAGTATCTTACCTAAGAGAAATTTGAAAAAAGGGACAATACAGCAGCCAAGAATATCTCAAATGCCCTTGGCGTTTTAAAAAAAGTGACATAAAGTTGAGCGTGTCATGTCCATTTCTCTTTACAAAAGATTTTACCTCCTATTTGATAGGAATTACTGTTTCTTTGAAAGGTCAACCTGCACTGAAATAAAGATAATCCCTCCTTTCCTCATTCTGCTTGAAACCACATCTTTGTTAGTTATTTTTTCTTATGCAGCAACACTTGGAGATGACTACAGCAAGAGTTTCCCATTGGTGGAATTTCCATGGAGACACATGAAGTAATACTGCACAACTTCAAGTGAAGTGCACTGTCCCTTGACAATGGCAAGTCTGGGCAAACCTCTAGTAACCGAAAATCTTAGAAAGTCTGAAAGTGAGTGAATGAAAATGGGCCTCTCCACATTTGGACAGGGCCTCTCCTGAAGCACACATTTGTGGAAAAAGTAATTATGAGAGACGAATGAACTCCCAAAACGGAATGGAAATTCTCTTGTTTAGGCCTGGAACGCTATGGCCTGGAGCCTTGTCGTTCTAACTGGATGAGCAAAGTGTGAGCAGAGATCAAAATAAAACACACATCATTTAGGGAACTCGATACTTAACCAGGTGTGCAGAGTAGTGGCAAACTGTACTTGTGTCAATTTGCTCAAATCCTGTCTTCACAAGAAAGTTAATTCCAGCACGACCAGTGACTAGACGAGGACAAAATTCAAAGGACTTGTAAAAGTCCAACACAGAATTTAGCCCAACACTGAATTTAGATGAAAAGTGGCAGAGTCTGTTAGTCTTTCAAGTTTTAATAGGAGAAACTTATAACATGTAATAGCTGTTACATGAATACCTTCATAGCTTTTGGAGAGGTCTGAATCACGATGAGTGAGAGCTTCCCTGACTCACAAAGTTAAAAATAGTAAAACAAACAATTTGAAAAATAAATCAACCAATAAAATACAAACATTAAGTCCAAAGGGTTTCACTGGTTTTAAAACCACTTATGGAATGCACATCGATTGAACAGGCTTACTCTGCATTCTGCTTTACTCAGGCCCGGTACATGAGCAAGTGTGAAAGCAAAATTCAAAATGTTATGTGAAGTGACCATTTCATTGGTGAAACCATGACCCAATAGACATTTTCTCTTTTGAAACTTCGTACATTATCCATATATGTTCTCAAAGGGAAGGAATACACAGGATTTAGGCTGATTTTTTTTCAGTATTTTGTGTTCCACCAGATTTATTTGAAGACCTCCTGTCCTGCATCCACTGCCCAATGCAGAAGGCCACACATAGGACAACCAACATGAGAACTTCACTTCTACAGCCTGATTAAATCATCATGAGAATATACTTTTCCTTTCATCATCAAGGATTTTTACATCAGATTAACCAGCTCTCTTGCTTTCCCATGTTTTTCCCTGGTTTTTGTACCTTGAAATGGGTGTGCACTCTTCTCAGTCTTGATCTCCATCTTCCCCAACATTTCCAAAGATATTCATCTGGGAAATATGTAAAGATCTTATTCGGGTCTTGTTTCATTGTTTTCAAATATCTGCCCTTGAAATTCAACTTCCAACACTGTCTCTCATATCCAAAGCTATGTGCTTACAGAGAATTTCTGCTGAGAAATTTCACAGAAAGCTCTTATACTGCAGGTGAATGATGCCAGCAAGTCTTGACTGAATAGCTTAGGGAACAGGACTCAGCCAAATGACAGACATGACAAGGGAAAAGGGTATGCTCAAGGATAGCACATGGCAGACATCATCTGCCAGGCCCTGGCATATTTCATATCCCATTGAAAGTACATCCATGTGTAGATTGGCAAGCATTTCCATCCACAAATTCTGAGCAGTGAAGCCTTCAGAGAGAATATTGTGGCATATCAGGCCAAGAATATTCATCCTATTTAAATCTTGCCCTACAAGGTCCTCTGTGCCACTGAGGGCTCCATGGCAATCCCCAGCATTGTGACTCAGGTCTCCTACTGCACACTTGTATCCTAGAGCCTAAAGTCCAGCTCACAATGGTGCTCAGCTAATCACAGCCCAGTGTGTTTGCCAGGCCACCACAAGCTTGTGGATTTCTGTGAACTGTTTCAGCCCAACTCTGCAGCTTTGCACCTCATACAACCACAGCCATTCCAATCATGCAGTGTTTGATTAGCCTCTCTATGTTGCCTCAGAATGTTTTTTACAGTTGTAGTGATCAAGAAAATTTGACATACTTTGAGAGGTGGAGGGAAGTAATTGGAAAACCTTTCGGTATGTCTGAGCTCTATGGGTTCCAAACTTGACTATCCCAGTCTTATAAATTTTCACACCTAGAGCCTAAAATCCACCTCACAGTGATGTTCAGCCAATCTCAGCCCAGTGTGGTTGCCTGGCAACCACAAGCCTGTGGATTTTTGTGAACAGTTTCAGCCCAACTCTGCAGCTCTCCACCTCATACAACCACAGCCATTCCAATCATGCAGTATTTGATTCACCTCTCCTAGTTGCCCCCAAAATTTCTTTGAAGTTGTGGTGATCAAGCAAATTTGACATATTTTGACAAGTGGAGGGAAGTAATTGTCTCCGTCTTTAGCTCTGTTTGTGGTACATGGGGTCCAAACGTGACTACCCCAGTCTATTCAATTTTCAAACTTAGAAAGCCAAATGTTTCGGGGCAGGAAAGAAAATGCCACAATGATTTCGCTTCTGCGGAGTTTCTGGTGGCTTGGGAAGCAAACCTGCATACCATACATGCAATCTCTGCTGGATTACTGCCACCATGGTAGTATCAGTTAGCACTAAAAGCCAGCAACCAGAAGATGAGTCCCAAAATAAAAGTGAATCCTTGCAGTGCATGAATATTTGGAGTGCCTGCTTCAACTATCCAGCTTCCTCGGGGTTCACATGTCTAAAAATCGCTATTTCAAGAGGTCTTCAGCCATTCCAGCATAACCCTGAACACTAAACATGAGGTACTAGCTCAATATCTAAACCAACAGAATACTAGATAGCTTATCACCAGCAGGTCTTCCCAGAATTCAAATGTAACTTGGTGAAAGGGAAAGCCTTAGAAACGGGATGCAAATGCCCCTTTCCCTAAAAATCCCAGGTATTTTCTCATGCATTGGAATATTTAGACTCCACAACTCATGTAGTGAACCCAGGGACCTGGACCAAGTGTGTCTAGTTTTCTGTTGTCTTCTTTTTGGAAACAGCATCTTGTGTAGTTGTTGAAAGAGGCCTTGAGATAAATTCGTAGCCCAAGATGGACTAGAACTCCCAAGGATCCATCCACCTCAGCCCCCAGATGGCTGGGATTATAGGCTTGAGCGACCATGCCAAGCATGTGCACAGAGATTCTTACATAATTTGTGAAATCCCACTACTGGTCTATAGGTAGCTTCTGTGCTTCAGGCATTAGGAATATGCATCTCTTTGTTTTGGCTCCCCTTGTTCAGTTGTCCATTTCTATTGTGATAAGCTCCAAGGCCCGAGGCAAGGGGGTGGCTGCCCTTCCTCTGGTGTGTCCTTGGATCATTACTGCCCAGGTGAACAGGGTTCAAATATATTGGACCCTGTGCATTTGAAAAGGAAATGAGTAAAGATTCATGAGTTAATGTGGACATGCCAGGGAACTGAGGGGCCATGATAGAGACAAAGCTTCAGGCCATGGGCTGAAGGCTGAGGCTTCTGTACCTCTAGCTTCTTGAATAGTGTTTACATGGGCCTGCTGAGCAATTGTGTGCTCTCAAATGTTATTTCATGGGTTTTGTTTTAATTTATTTTGTTTTTTGCTTTGGTTTTTTACATGGAAGGAACAGTACCATGGTTTGAAGAAGCTGGAGTGTCTTACCTAAGAGAAATTTGAAAAAAGGGACAATTCATCAGCCAAGAATTTCTCAAATGCCCTTGGTGTTTTAAAAAAAGTGACATAATATTGAGCGTGTCATGTCCATGTCTCTTTACCAAAGATTTTACCTCCTATTTGATAGGAATTACTGTTTCTTTGAAAGGTCAACCTGCAGTGAAATAAAGATAATCCCTTCTTTCTTCATTCTGCTTGAAACCACATCTTTGATAGTTATATTTTCTTACGCAGCAACACTTGGAGATGACTACAGCAAGAGTTTCCCATTGGTGGAATTTCCATGGAGACACATGAAGTAATACTGCACAACTTCAAGTGAAGTGCACTGTCCCTTGACAATGGCAAGTCTGGCCTAACCTCTAGTAACAGAAAATCTTAGAAAGTCTGAAAGTGAGTGAATGAAAATGGGCCTCTCCACATTTGGACAGGGCCTCTCCTGAAGCACACATTTGTGGAAAAAGTAATTATGAGAGACGAATGAACTCCCAAAATGGAATGGAAATTTTCTTGTTTAGGCCTGGAACGCTATGGCCTGGAGCCCTGTGGTTCTAACTGGATGAGCAAAGTGTGAGCAGAGATCAAAATAAAACACACACCATTTAGGAACTCGATACTTAACCAGGTGTGCAGAGTAGTGGCAAACTGTACTTGTGTCAATTTTCTCAAATTCTGTCTTCACAAGAAAGTAAATTCCAGCACGAACAGTGACTAGAGGAGGACTCATATCAAAGGACTTGAAAAAAGTCCAACACTGAATTTAGCCCAACACTGAATTTAGATGAAAAGTGGCAGAGTCTGTTAGTCTTTCAAGTCTTAATAGGAGAAACTTACAACATGTAATAGCTGTTACATGAATACCTTCAGAGCTTTTGGAGAGGTCTGAATCCCTATGAGTGAGGGCTTCCCTGACTCACAAAACTAAAAATAGTAAAACAAACAATTTGAAAAATAAATCAACTAATAAAATACAAACACTAAGTCCAAAGGGTTTCACTGGTTTTAAAACCACTTATGGAATGCACAACTATTGAACAGGCTTACTCTGCATTCTGCTTTACTCTGGCCCGGTACATGAGCAAGTGTGAAAGCAAAATTCAAAATGTTATGTGAAGTGACCATTTCATTGGTGAAACCATGACCCAATAGACATTTTCTCTTTTGAAACTTCGTACATTATCCATATATGTTCTGAAAGGGAAGGAATACACAGGATTTAGGCTGAATTGTTTTCAGTATTTTGTGTTCCACCAGATTTATTTGAAGATCTCCTGTCCTGCATCCACTGCCCAATGCAGAAGGCCACACATAGGACAACCAACATGAGAACTTCACTTCTACAGCCTGATTAAATCATCATGAGAATATACTTTTCCTTTCATCATCAAAGATTTTTACATCAGATTAAGCAGCTCTCTTGCTATCCCATGTTTTTCCCTGGTTTTTGTACCTTGAAATGGGTGTGCACACTTCTCAGTCTTGATCTCCATCTTCCCCAATAGTTCCAAACATATACATCTGGGAAACATGTAAAGATCTTATTCGGGTCTTGTTTCATTGTTGTCAAATATCTGCCCTTGAAATTCATCTTCCACCACGGTGTCTCATATCCAAAGCTATGTGCTTGCAGAGGATTTCTGCTGAGAAATTTAACTGAAAGATCTTATACTGCAGGTGAATGATGCCAGCAAGTCTTGACTGAATAGCTTAGGGAACAGCACTCAGCCAAATGACAGACATGACAAGGGAATAGGGTATGCTCAAGGGTAGGACATGCAGAGATCATCTGCCAGGCCCTGGCATATTTCATATCCCATTGAAAGTACATCCATGTGTAGATTGGCAAGCATTTCCATTCACAAATTCTGAGCAGTGAAGCCTTCAGAGAGAATATTGTGGCATACCAGGACAAGAATATTCATCCTATTTAAATCTTGCACTACAAGGTCCTCTGTGCCACTGAGGTCTCCATGGCAACGCCCAGCATTGTGACTCAGGTCTCCTACTGCACACTTGTATCCTAGAGCCTAAAGTCCAGCTCACAATGGTGCTCAGCTAATCACAGCCCAGTGTGGTTGCCAGGCCACCACAAGCTTGTGGATTTCTGTGAACTGTTTCAGCCCAACTCTGCAGCTTTCCACCTCATACAACCACAGCCATTCCAATCATGCAGTGTTTGATTAGCCTCTCTATGTTGCCTCAGAAGGTTTTTTACAGTTGTAGTGATCAAGAAAATTTGACATATTTTGAGAAGTGGAGGAAAGTAATTGGAAAACCTTTCGGTATGTCTGAGGTCTATGGGTTCCAAACTTGACTACCCCGGTGTTTTAAATTTTCACGCCTAGAGCCTAAAATCCACCTCACAGTGATGTTCAGCCAATCTCAGCCCAGTGTGGTTGCCTGGCAACCACAAGCCTGTGGATTTCTGTGAACAGTTTCAGCCCAACTCTGTAGCTCTCCACCTCATACAACCACAGCCATTCCAATCATGCAGTATTGGATTTACCTCTCTAAGTTGCCCCCGAAATTTCTTTGAAGTTGTGGTGATTAAGCAAATTTGACATATATGACAAGTGGAGGGAAGTAATTGGCTCTGTCTTTAGCTCTGTTTGTGGTACATGGGGTCCAAACTTGACTACCCCATTCTATTCAATTTTCAAACTTAGAAAGCCAAATGTTTCGGGGCAGGAAAGAAAATGCCACAATGATTTCGCTTCTGCCGAGTTTCTGCTGGCTTGGGAAGCAAACCTGCATACCATACATGCAATCTCTGCTGGATTACTGCCACCATGGTAGTATCAGTTAGCACTAAAAGCCAGCAACCAGAAGATGAGTCCCAAAATGAAAGTGAATCCTTGCAGTGCGTGAATATTTGGAGTGCCTGCTTCAACTATCCAGCTTCCTCGGGGTTCACATGTCTGCAATCGCTATTTCAAGGAGGTCTGCAGCTATTCCAGCATAACCCTGAACACTAAACATGAGGTACTAGCTCAATACCTAAACCAACAGAATACTAGGTAGCTTATCACCAGCAGGTCTTCCCAGAATTCAAATGTAACTTGGTGAAAGGGAAAGCCTTAGAAACGGGATGCAAATGCCCGTTTCCCTAAAAATCCCAGGTATTTTCTCATGGCATGGAATATTTAGACTCCACAACTCATGTAGTGAACCCAGGGACCTGGACCAAGTGTGTCTAGTTTTCTGTTGTCTTCTTTTTGGAAACAGCATCTTGTGTAGTTGTTGAAAGAGGCCTTGAGATAAATTCGTAGCCCAAGATGGACTAGAACTCCCAAGGATCCATCCACCTCAGCCCCCAGATGGCTGGGATTATAGGCTTGAGCGACCATGCCAAGCATGTGCACAGAGATTCTTACATAATTTGTGAAATCCCACTACTGGTCTATAGGTAGCATCTGAGCTTCAGGCATTAGGAATATGCATCTCTTTGTTTTGGCTCCCCTTGTTCAGGTGTTCATTGCTATTGTGATAAGCTCCAAGGCCCGAGGCAAGGGGGTGGCTGCCCTTCCTCTGGTGTGTTCTTGGATGATTACTGCCCAGGTGAACAGGGTTCAAATACATTGGACCCTGTGCATTTGAAAAGGAAATGAGTAAAGATTCATGAGTTAATGTGGACATGCCAGGGAACTGAGGGGCCATGATAGAGACAAAACTTCAGGCCATGGGCTGAAGGCTGAGGCTTCTGTACCTCTAGCTTCTTGAATAGTGTTTACATGGGCCTGCTGAGCAATTGTGTGCTCTCAAATGTTATTTCATGGGTTTTGCTTTAATTTATTTTGTTTTTTGCTTTGTTTTTTTACATGGAAGGAACTGTACCATGGTATGAAAAAGGTGGAGTCTCTTACCTAAGAGAAATTTGAAAAAAGGGACAATTCAGGAGCCAAGAATTTCACAAATTCCCTTGGCGTTTTAAAAAAAGTGACATAACATTGAGCGTGTCATGTCCATGTCTCTTTACCAAAGATTTTACCTCCTATTTGATAGGAATTACTGTTTCTTTGAAAGGTCAACCTGCACTGAAATAAAGATAATCCCTCCTTTCTTCATTCTGCTTGAAACCACATCCTTTGATAGTTATATTTTCTTAGGCAGCAATACTTGGAGATGACTACAGCAAGAGTTTTCCTTTGGTGGAATTTCCATGGAGACACTTGAAGTAATACTGCACAACTTCAAGTGAAGTGCACTGTGCCTTGACAATGGCAAGTCTGGGCAAACCTCTAGTAACTGAAAATCTTAGAAAGTCTGAAAGTGAGTGAATGAAAATGGGCCTCTCCACATTTGGACAGGGCCTCTCCTGAAGCACACATTTGTGGGAAAAGTAATTATGAGAGACGAATGAACTCCCAAAACGGAATGGAAATTTTCTTGTTTAGGCCTGGAACGCTATGGCCTGGAGCCCTGTGGTTCTAACTGGATGAGCAAAGTGTGAGCAGAGATCAAAATAAAACACACACCATTTAGGGAACTCGATACTTAACCAGGTGTGCAGAGTAGTGGCAAACTGTTCTTGTGTCATTTTGCTCAAATCCTGTCTTCACACGAAAGTAAATTCCAGCACAACCAGTGACTAGAGGAGGACACATTTCAAAGGACTTGTAAAAAGTCCAACACTGAATTTAGCCCAACACTGAATTTAGATGAAAAGTGGCAGAGTCTGTTAGTCTTTCAAGTTTTAATAGGAGAAACTTACAACATGTAATAGCTGTTACATGAATACCTTCAGAGCTTTAGGAGAGGTCTGAATCACTATGAGTGAGGGCTTCCCTGACTCACAAAGTTAAAAATAGTAAAACAAACAATTTGAAAAATAAATCAACCAATAAAATACAAACACTAAGTCCAAAGGGTTTCACTGGTTTTAAAATCACTTATGGAATGCACAACTATTGAACAGGCTTACTCTGCATTCTGCTTTACTCAGGCCCAGTACAAGAGCAAGTGTGAAAGCAAAATTCAAAATGTTATGTGAAGTGACAATTTCATTGGTGAAACCATGACCCAATAGACATTTTCTCTTTTGAAACTTCCTACATTATCCAAATATGTTCTCAAAGGGAAGGAATACACAGGATTTAGGCTGAATTTTTTTCAGTATTTTGTGTTCCACCAGATTTATTTGAAGATCTCCTGTCCTGCATCCACTGCCCAATGCAGAAGGCCACACATAGGACAACCAACATGAGAACTTCACTTCTACAGCCTGATTAAATCATCATGAGAATATACTTTTCCTTTCATCATCAAAGATTTTTACATCAGATTAAGCAGCTCTCTTGCTTTCCCATGTTTTTCCCTGGTTTTTGTACCTTGAAATGGGTGTGCACTCTTCTCAGTCTTGATCTCCATCTTCCCCAATAGTTCCAAACATATTCATCTGGGAAACATGTAAAGATCTTATTCGGAGCTTGTTTCATTGTTGTCCAATATCTGCCCTTGAAATTCAACTTCCACCACTGTCTCTCATATCCAAAGCTATGTGCTTGCAGAGGATTTCTGCTGAGAAATTTCACCGAAAACTCTTATACTGCAGGTGAATGATGCCAGCAAGTCTTGACTGAATAGCTTAGGGAACAGCACTCAGCCAAATGACAGACATGACAAGGGAAAAGGGTATGCTCAAGGATAGGACATGGCAGAGATCATCTGCCAGGCCCTGGCATATTTCATATCCCATTGAAAGTACATCCATGTGTAGATTGGCAAGCATTTCCATCCACAAATTCTGATCAGTGAAGCCTTCAGAGAGAATATTGTGGCATACCAGGCCAAGAATATTCATCCTATTTAAATCTTGCCCTACAAGGTCCTCTGTGCCACTGAGGTCTCCATGGCAATGCCCAGCATTGTGACTCAGGTCTCCTACTGCACACTTGTATCCTAGAGCCTAAAGTCCAGCTCACAATGGTGCTCAGCTAATCACAGCCCAGTGTGGTTGCCAGGCCACCACAAGCTTGTGGATTTCTCTGAACTGTTTCAGCCCAACTCTGCAGCTTTCCACCTCATACAACCACAGCCATTCCAATCATGCAGTGTTTGAGTAGCCTCTCTATGTGGCCTCAGAATGTTTTTTACAGTTGTAGTGATCAAGAAAATTTGATGTATTTTGAGAGGTAGAGGGAAGTATTTGGAAAACCTTTCGGTATGTCTGAGGTCTATGGGTTCCAAACTTGACTACCCCAGTCTTTTAAATTTTCATACCTAGAGCCTAAAATCCACCTCACAGTGATGTTCAGCCAATCTCAGCCCAGGGTGGTTGCCTGGCAACAACAAGCCTGTGGATTTTTGTGAACAGTTTCAGCCCAACTCTGCAGCTCTCCACCTCATACAACCACAGCCATTCCAATCATGAAGTGTTTGATTCACCTCTCCTAGTTGCCCCAAAATTTCTTTGAAGTTGTGGTGATCAAGCAAATTTGACAAATTTTGACAAGTGGAGGGAAGTAATTGGCTCTGTCTTTAGCTCTGTTTGTGGTACATGGGGTCCAAACTTGACTACCCCAGTCTATTCAATTTTCAAACTTAGAAAGCCAAATGTTTCGGGGCAGGAAAGAAAATGCCACAATGATTTCGCTTCTGCCGAGTTTCTGCTGGCTTGGGAAGCAAACCTGCAAACCATACATGCAATCTCTGCTGGATTACTGCCACCATGGTAGTATCAGTTAGCACTAAAAGCCAGCAACCAGAAGATGAGTCCCAAAATGAAAGTGAATCCTTGCAGAGCATGAATATTTGGAGTGCCTGCTTCAACTATCCAGCTTCCTCGGGGTTCACATGTCTGCAATCGATATTTCTAGGTGGTCTGCAGCCATTCCAGCATAACCCTGAACACTAAACATGAGGTACTAGCTCAATACCTAAACCAACAGAATACTAGATAGCTTATCACCAGCAGGTCTTCCCAGAATTCAAATGTAACTTGGTGAAAGGGAAAGCATTAGAAATGGGATTCAAATGCCCCTTTCCCTTAAAATCCCAGGTATTTTCTCATGGCATGGAATATTTAGACTCCACAACTCATGTAGTGAACCCAGGGACCTGGACCAAGTGTGTCTAGTTTTCTGTTGTTCTCTTTTTGGAAACAGCATCTTATGTAGTTGTTGAAAGAGGCCTTGAGAAAAATTTGTAGCCCAAGATGGAGTGGAACTCCCAAGGATCCATCCACCTCAGCCCCCAGATGGCTGGGATTATAAGCATGAGCGACCATGCCAAGCATGTGCACAGAGATTCTTACATAATTTGTGAAATCCCACTACTGGTCTATAGGTAGCTTCTGTGCTTCAGGCTTTAGGAATATGCCTCTCTTTGTTTTGGCTCCCCTTGTTCAGGTGTCCATTTCTATTGTGATAAGCTCCAAGGCCCGAGGCAAGGGGGTGGCTGCCCTTCCTCTGGTGTGTTCTTGGATGATTACTGCCCAGGTGAACAGGGTTCAATTACATTGGACCCTGTGCATTTGAAAAGGAAATGAGTAAAGATTCATGAGTTAATGTGGACATGCCAGGGAACTGAGGGGCCATGATAGAGACAAAACTTCAGGCCATGGGCTGAAGGCTGAGGCTTCTGTACCTCTAGCTTCTTGAATAGTGTTTACATGGGCCTGCTGAGCAATTGTGTGCTCTCAAATGTTATTTCATGGGTTTTGCTTTAATTTATTTTGTTTTTTGCTTTGTTTTTTTACATGGAAGGAACTGTACCATGGTATGAAAAAGCTGGAGTCTCTTACCTAAGAGAAATTTGAAAAAAGGGACAATTCAGGAGCCAAGAATTTCACAAATTCCCTTGGCGTTTTAAAAAAAGTGACATAACATTGAGCGTGTCATGTCCATGTCTCTTTACCAAAGATTTTACCTCCTATTTGATAGGAATTACTGTTTCTTTGAAAGGTCAACCTGCACTGAAATAAAGATAATCCCTCCTTTCTTCATTCTGCTTGAAACCACATCCTTTGATAGCTATATTTTCTTAGGCAGCAATACTTGGAGATGACTACAGCAAAAGTTTTCCTTTGGTGGAATTTCCATGGAGACACTTGAAGTAATACTGCACAACTTCAAGTGAAGTGCACTGTGCCTTGACAATGGCAAGTCTGGGCAAACCTCTAGTAACTGAAAATCTTAGAAAGTCTGAAAGTGAGTGAATGAAAATGGGCCTCTCCACATTTGGACAGGGCCTCTCCTGAAGCACACATTTGTGGGAAAAGTAATTATGAGAGACGAATGAACTCCCAAAACGGAATGGAAATTTTCTTGTTTAGGCCTGGAACGCTATGGCCTGGAGCCCTGTGGTTCTAACTGGATGAGCAAAGTGTGAGCAGAGATCAAAATAAAACACACACCATTTAGGGAACTCGATACTTAACCAGTTGTGCAGAGTAGTGGCAAACTGTTCTTGTGTCATTTTGCTCAAATCCTGTCTTCACAAGAAAGTGAATTCCAGCACAACCAGTGACTAGAGGAGGACACATTTCAAAGGACTTGTAAAAAGTCCAACACTGAATTTAGCCCAACACTGAATTTAGATGAAAAGTGGCAGAGTCTGTTAGTCTTTCAAGTTTTAATAGGAGAAACTTACAACATGTAATAGCTGTTACATGAATACCTTCAGAGCTTTAGGAGAGGTCTGAATCACTATGAGTGAGGGCTTCCCTGACTCACAAAGTTAAAAATAGTAAAACAAACAATTTGAAAAATAAATCAACCAATAAAATACAAACACTAAGTCCAAAGGGTTTCACTGGTTTTAAAATCACTTATGGAATGCACAACTATTGAACAGGCTTACTCTGCATTCTGCTTTACTCAGGCCCGGTACAAGAGCAAGTGTGAAAGCAAAATTCAAAATGTTATGTGAAGTGACAATTTCATTGGTGAAACCATGACCCAATAGACATTTTCTCTTTTGAAACTTCCTACATTATCCAAATATGTTCTCAAAGGGAAGGAATACACAGGATTTAGGCTGAATTTTTTTCAGTATTTTGTGTTCCACCAGATTTATTTGAAGATCTCCTGTCCTGCATCCACTGCCCAATGCAGAAGGCCACACATAGGACAACCAACATGAGAACTTCACTTCTACAGCCTGATTAAATCATCATGAGAATATACTTTTCCTTTCATCATCAAAGATTTTTACATCAGATTAAGCAGCTCTCTTGCTTTCCCATGTTTTTCCCTGGTTTTTGTACCTTGAAATGGGTGTGCACTCTTCTCAGTCTTGATCTCCATCTTCCCCAATAGTTCCAAACATATTCATCTGGGAAACATGTAAAGATCTTATTCGGGGCTTGTTTCATTGTTGTCCAATATCTGCCCTTGAAATTCAACTTCCACCACTGTCTCTCATATCCAAAGCTATGTGCTTGCAGAGGATTTCTGCTGAGAAATTTCACCGAAAACTCTTATACTGCAGGTGAATGATGCCAGCAAGTCTTGACTGAATAGCTTAGGGAACAGCACTCAGCCAAATGACAGACATGACAAGGGAAAAGGGTATGCTCAAGGATAGGACATGGCAGAGATCATCTGCCAGGCCCTGGCATATTTCATATCCCATTGAAAGTACATCCATGTGTAGATTGGCAAGCATTTCCATCCACAAATTCTGATCAGTGAAGCCTTCAGAGAGAATATTGTGGCATACCAGGCCAAGAATATTCATCCTATTTAAATCTTGCCCTACAAGGTCCTCTGTGCCACTGAGGTCTCCATGGCAATGCCCAGCATTGTGACTCAGGTCTCCTACTGCACACTTGTATCCTAGAGCCTAAAGTCCAGCTCACAATGGTGCTCAGCTAATCACAGCCCAGTGTGGTTGCCAGGCCACCACAAGCTTGTGGATTTCTCTGAACTGTTTCAGCCCAACTCTGCAGCTTTCCACCTCATACAACCACAGCCATTCCAATCATGCAGTGTTTGATTAGCCTCTCTATGTGGCCTCAGAATGTTTTTTACAGTTGTAGTGATCAAGAAAATTTGATGTATTTTGAGAGGTAGAGGGAAGTATTTGGAAAAACTTTCGGTATGTCTGAGGTCTATGGGTTCCAAACTTGACTACCCCAGTCTTTTAAATTTTCATGCCTAGAGCCTAAAATCCACCTCACAGTGATGTTCAGCCAATCTCAGCCCAGGGTGGTTGCCTGGCAACCACAAGCCTGTGGATTTTTGTGAACAGTTTCAGCCCAACTCTGCAGCTCTCCACCTCATACAACCACAGCCATTCCAATCATGAAGTATTTGATTCACCTCTCCTAGTTGCCCCCAAAATTTCTTTGAAGTTGTGGTGATCAAGCAAATTTGACAAATTTTGACAAGTGGAGGGAAGTAATTGGCTCTGTCTTTAGCTCTGTTTGTGGTACATGGGGTCCAAACTTGACTACCCCAGTCTATTCAATTTTCAAACTTAGAAAGCCAAATGTTTCGGGGCAGGAAAGAAAATGCCACAATGATTTCGCTTCTGCCGAGTTTCTGCTGGCTTGGGAAGCAAACCTGCAAACCATACATGCAATCTCTGCTGGATTACTGCCACCATGGTAGTACCAGTTAGCACTAAAAGCCAGCAACCAGAAGATGAGTCCCAAAATGAAAGTGAATCCTTGCAGAGCATGAATATTTGGAGTGCCTGCTTCAACTATCCAGCTATCTCGGGGTTCACATGTCTGCAATCGCTATTTCAAGGTGGTCTGCAGGCATTCCAGCATAACCCTGAACACTAAACATGAGGTACTAGCTCAATACCTAAACCAACAGAATACTAGATAGCTTATCACCAGCAGGTCTTCCCAGAATTCAAATGTAACTTGGTGAAAGGGAAAGCATTAGAAATGGGATTCAAATGCCCCTTTCCCTTAAAATCCCAGGTATTTTCTCATGGCATGGAATAATTAGACTCCACAACTCATGTAGTGAACCCAGGGACCTGGACCAAGTGTGTCTAGTTTTCTGTTGTCCTCTTTTTGGAAACAGCATCTTATGTAGTTTTTGAAAGAGGCCTTGAGAAAAATTTGTAGCCCAAGATGGAGTGGAACTCCCAAGGATCCATCCACCTCAGCCCCCAGATGGCTGGGATTATAAGCATGAGCGACCATGCCAAGAATGTGCACAGAGATTCTTACATAATTTGTGAAATCCCACTACTGGTCTATAGGTAGCTTCTGTGCTTCAGGCTTTAGGAATATGCCTCTCTTTGTTTTGGCTCCCCTTGTTCAGGTGTCCATTTCTATTGTGATAAGCTCCAAGGCCCGAGGCAAGGGGGTGGCTGCCCTTCCTCTGGTGTGTCCTTGGATGATTACTGCCCAGGTGAACAGGGTTCAAGTATATTGGATCCTGTGCATTTGAAAAGGAAATGAGTAAAGATTCATGAGTTAATGTGGACATGCCAGGGAATTGAGGGGCAATGATAGAGACAAAACTTCAGGCCATGGGCTGAAGGCTGAGGATTCTGTACCTCTAGCTTCTTGAATAGTGTTTACATGGGCCTGCTGAGCAATTGTGTCCTCTCAAATGTTATTTCATGGGTTTTGTTTTAATTTATTTTGTTTTTTCCTTTGGTATTTTACATGGAAGGAACAGTACCATAGTTTGAAGAAGCTGGAGTATCTTACCTAAGAGAAATTTGAAAAAAGGGACAATTCAGCAGCCAAGAATATCTCAAATGCCCTTGGCGTTTTAAAAAAAGTGACATAAAGTTGAGCGTGTCATGTCCATGTCTCTTTACAAAAGATTTTACCTCCTATTTGATAGGAATTACTGTTTCTTTGAAAGGTCAACCTGCACTGAAATAAAGATAATCCCTCCTTTCCTCATTCTGCTTGAAACCACATCCTTTGTTAGTTATATTTTCTTATGCAGCAACACTTGGAGATGACTACAGCAAGAGTTTCCCATTGGTGGAATTTCCATGGAGACACATGAAGTAATACTGCACAACTTCAAGTGAAGTGCACTGTCCCTTGACAATGGCAAGTCTGGGCAAACCTCTAGTAACCGAAAATCTTAGAAAGTCTGAAAGTGAGTGAATGAAAATGGGCCTCTCCACATTTGGACAGGGCCTCTCCTGAAGCACACATTTGTGGAAAAAGTAATTATGAGAGACGAATGAACTCCCAAAACGGAATGGAAATTTTCTTGTTTAGGCCTGGAACGCTATGGCCTGGAGCCTTGTGGTTCTAACTGGATGAGCAAAGTGTGAGCAGAGATCAAAATAAAACACACATCATTTAGGGAACTCGATACTTAACCAGGTGTGCAGAGTAGTGGCAAACTGTACTTGTGTCAATTTGCTCAAATCCTGTCTTCACAAGAAAGTTAATTCCAGCACGACCAGTGACTAGACGAGGACATAATTCAAAGGACTTGTAAAAGTCCAACACTGAATTTAGCCCAACACTGAATTTAGATGAAAAGTGGCAGAGTCTGTTAGTCTTTCAAGTTTTAATAGGAGAAACTTATAACATGTAATAGCTGTTACATGAATACCTTCATAGCTTTTGGAGAGGTCTGAATCACGATGAGTGAGAGCTTCCCTGACTCACAAAGTTAAAAATAGTAAAACAAACAATTTGAAAAATAAATCAACCAATAAAATACAAACACTAAGTCCAAAGGGTTTCACTGGTTTTAAAACCACTTATGGAATGCACATCGATTGAACAGGCTTACTCTGCATTCTGCTTTACTCAGGCCCGGTACATGAGCAAGTGTGAAAGCAAAATTCAAAATGTTATGTGAAGTGACCATTTCATTGGTGAAACCATGACCCAATAGACATTTTCTCTTTTGAAACTTCGTACATTATCCATATATGTTCTCAAAGGGAAGGAATACACAGGATTTAGGCTGATTTTTTTTCAGTATTTTGTGTTCCACCAGATTTATTTGAAGATCTCCTGTCCTTCATCCACTGCCCAATGCAGAAGGCCACACATAGGACAACCAACATGAGAACTTCACTTCTACAGCCTGATTAAATCATCATGAGAATATACTTTTCCTTTCATCATCAAGGATTTTTACATCAGATTAACCAGCTCTCTTGCTTTCCCATGTTTTTCCCTGGTTTTTGTACCTTGAAATGGGTGTGCACTCTTCTCAGTCTTGATCTCCATCTTCCCCAACATTTCCAAACATATTCATCTGGGAAATATGTAGAGATCTTATTCGGGGCTTGTTTCATTGTTTTCAAATATCTGCCCTTGAAATTCAACTTCCAACACTGTCTCTCATATCCAAAGCTATGTGCTTACAGAGAATTTCTGCTGAGAAATTTCACAGAAAGCTCTTATACTGCAGGTGAATGATGCCAGCAAGTCTTGACTGAATAGCTTAGGGAACAGGACTCAGCCAAATGACAGACATGACAAGGGAAAAGGGTATGCTCAAGGATAGCACATGGCAGACATCATCTGCCAGGCCCTGGCATATTTCATATCCCATTGAAAGTACATCCATGTGTAGATTGGCAAGCATTTCCATCCACAAATTCTGAGCAGTGAAGCCTTCAGAGAGAATATTGTGGCATATCAGGCCAAGAATATTCATCCTATTTAAATCTTGCCCTACAAGGTCCTCTGTGCCACTGAGGGCTCCATGGCAATCCCCAGCATTGTGACTCAGGTCTCCTACTGCACACTTGTATCCTAGAGCCTAAAGTCCAGCTCACAATGGTGCTCAGCTAATCACAGCCCAGTGTGTTTGCCAGGCCACCACAAGCTTGTGGATTTCTGTGAACTGTTTCAGCCCAACTCTGCAGCTTTGCACCTCATACAACCAGAGCCATTCCAATCATGCAGTGTTTGATTAGCCTCTCTATGTTGCCTCAGAATGTTTTTTACAGTTGTAGTGATCAAGAAAATTTGACATACTTTGAGAGGTGGAGGGAAGTAATTGGAAAACCTTTCGGTATGTCTGAGCTCTATGGGTTCCAAACTTGACTATCCCAGTCTTATAAATTTTCACACCTAGAGCCTAAAATCCACCTCACAGTGATGTTCAGCCAATCACAGCCCAGTTTGGTTGCCTGGCAACCACAAGCCTGTGGATTTTTGTGAACAGTTTCAGCCCAACTCTGCAGCTCTAACCTCATACAACCACAGCCATTCCAATCATGCAGTATTTGATTCACCTCTCCTAGTTGCCCCCAAAATTTCTTTGAAGTTGTGGTGATCAAGCAAATTTGACATATTTTGACAAGTGGAGGGAAGTAATTGGCTCCGTCTTTAGCTCTGTTTGTGGTACATGGGGTCCAAACTTGACTACCCCAGTCTATTCAATTTTCAAACTTAGAAAGCCAAATGTTTCGGGGCAGGAAAGAAAATGCCACAATGATTTCGCTTCTGCCGAGTTTCTGGTGGCTTGGGAAGCAAACCTGCATACCATACATGCAATCTCTGCTGGATTACTGCCACCATGGTAGTATCAGTTAGCACTAAAAGCCAGCAACCAGAAGATGAGTCCCAAAATAAAAGTGAATCCTTGCAGTGCATGAATATTTGGAGTGCCTGCTTCAACTATCCAGCTTCCTCGGGGTTCACATGTTTAAAAATCGCTATTTCAAGGAGGTCTTCAGCCATTCCAGCATAACCCTGAACACTAAACATGAGGTACTAGCTCAATATCTAAACCAACAGAATACTAGATAGCTTATCACCAGCAGGTCTTCCCAGAATTCAAATGTAACTTGGTGAAAGGGAAAGCCTTAGAAACGGGATGCAAATGCCCCTTTCCCTAAAAATCCCAGGTATTTTCTCATGCATTGGAATATTTAGACTCCACAACTCATGTAGTGAACCCAGGGACCTGGACCAAGTGTGTCTAGTTTTTTGTTGTCTTCTTTTTGGAAACAGCATCTTGTGTAGTTGTTGAAAGAGGCCTTGAGATAAATTCGTAGCCCAAGATGGACTAGAACTCCCAAGGATCCATCCACCTCAGCCCCCAGATGGCTGGGATTATAGGCTTGAGCGACCATGCCAAGCATGTGCACAGAGATTCTTACATAATTTGTGAAATCCCACTACTGGTCTATAGGTAGCTTCTGTGCTTCAGGCATTAGGAATATGCATCTCTTTGTTTTGGCTCCCCTTGTTCAGTTGTCCATTTCTATTGTGATAAGCTCCAAGGCCCGAGGCAAGGGGGTGGCTGCCCTTCCTCTGGTGTGTCCTTGGATCATTACTGCCCAGGTGAACAGGGTTCAAATATATTGGACCCTGTGCATTTGAAAAGGAAATGAGTAAAGATTCATGAGTTAATGTAGACATGCCAGGGAACTGAGCTGCCATGATAGAGACAAAACTTCAGGACATGGGCTGAAGGCTGAGGCTTCTGTACCTCTAGCTTCTTGAATAGTGTTTACATGGGCCTGCTGAGCAATTGTGTCCTCTCAAATGTTATTTCATGGGTTTTGTTTTAATTTATTTTGTTTTTTCCTTTGGTTTTTTACATGGAAGGAACAGTACCATGGTTTGAAAAAGCTGGAGTGTCTTACCTAAGAGAAATTTGAAAAAAGGGACAATTCAGCAGCCAAGAATTTCTCAAATGCCCTTGGCGTTTTAAAAAAAGTGACATAACGTTGAGCGTGTCATGTCCATCTCTCTTTACCAAAGATTTTACCTCCTATTTGATAGGAATTACTGTTTCTTTGAAAGGTCAACCTGCACTGAAATAAAGATAATCCCTCCTTTCTTCATTATGCTTGAAACCACATCCTTTGATAGTTATATTTTCTTACGCAGCAACACTTGGAGATGACTACAGCAAGAGTTTCCCATTGGTGGAATTTCCATGGAGACACATGAAGTAATACTGCACAACTTCAAGTGAAGTGCACTGTCCCTTGACAATGGCAAGTCTGGCCTAACCTCTAGTAACAGAAAATCTTAGAAAGTCTGAAAGTGAGTGAATGAAAATGGGCCTCTCCACATTTGGACAGGGCCTCTCCTGAAGCACACATTTGTGGAAAAAGTAATTATGAGAGATGAATGAACTCCCAAAATGGAATGGAAATTTTCTTGTTTAGGCCTGGAACGCTATGGCCTGGAGCCCTGTGGTTCTAACTGGATGAGCAAAGGGTGAGCAGAGATCAAAATAAAACACACACCATTTACGAACTCGATACTTAACCAGGTGTGCAGAGTAGTGGCAAACTGTACTTGTGTCAATTTTCTCAAATCCTGTCTTCACAAGAAAGTAAATTCCAGCACGAACAGTGACTAGAGGAGGACTCATATCAAAGGGCTTGAAAAAAGTCCAACACTGAATTTAGCCCAACACTGAATTTAGATGAAAAGTGGCAGAGTCTGTTAGTCTTTCAAGTCTTAATAGGAGAAACTTACAACATGTAATAGCTGTTACATGAATACCTTCAGAGCTTTTGGAGAGGTCTGAATCACTATGAGTGAGGGCTTCCCTGACTCACAAAACTAAAAATAGTAAAACAAACAATTTGAAAAATAAATCAACTAATAAAATACAAACACTAAGTCCAAAGGGTTTCACTGGTTTTAAAACCACTTATGGAATGCACAACTATTGAACAGGCTTACTCTGCATTCTGCTTTACTCTGGCCCGGTACATGAGCAAGTGTGAAAGCAAAATTCAAAATGTTATGTGAAGTGACCATTTCATTGGTGAAACCATGACCCAATAGACATTTTCTCTTTTGAAATTTCGTACATTATCCATATATGTTCTGAAAGGGAAGGAATACACAGGATTTAGGCTGAATTTTTTTCAGTATTTTGTGTTCCACCAGATTTATTTGAAGATCTCCTGTCCTGCATCCACTGCCCAATGCAGAAGGCCACACATAGGACAACCAACATGAGAACTTCACTTCTACAGCCTGATTAAATCATCATGAGAATATACTTTTCCTTGCATCATCAAACATTTTTACATCAGATTAAGCAGCTCTCTTGCTATCCCATGTTTTTCCCTGGTTTTTGTACCTTGAAATGGGTGTGCACACTTCTCAGTCTTGATCTCCATCTTCCCCAATAGTTCCAAACATATTCATCTGGGAAACATGTAAAGATCTTATTCGGGTCTTGTTTCATTGTTGTCAAATATCTGCCCTTGAAATTCATCTTCCACCACTGTGTCTCATATCCAAAGCTATGTGCTTGCAGAGGATTTCTGCTGAGAAATTTAACTGAAAGGTCTTATACTGCAGGTGAATGATGCCAGCAAGTCTTGACTGAATAGCTTAGGGAACAGCACTCAGCCAAATGACAGACATGACAAGGGAATAGGGTATGCTCAAGGGTAGGACATGCAGAGATCATCTGCCAGGCCCTGGCATATTTCATATCCCATTGAAAGTACATCCATGTGTAGATTGGCAAGCATTTCCATTCACAAATTCTGAGCAGTGAAGCCTTCAGAGAGAATATTGTGGCATACCAGGCCAAGAATATTCATCCTATTTAAATCTTGCCCTACAATGTCCTCTGTGCCACTGAGGTCTCCATGGCAACGCCCAGCATTGTGACTCAGGTCTCCTACTGCACACTTGTATCCTAGAGCCTAAAGTCCAGCTCACAATGGTGCTCAGCTAATCACAGCCCAGTGTGGTTGCCAGGCCACGACAAGCTTGTGGATTTCTGTGAACTGTTTCAGCCCAACTCTGCAGCTTTGCACCTCATACAACCACAGCCATTCCAATCATGCAGTGTTTGATTAGCCTCTCTATGTTGCCTCAGAAGGTTTTTTACAGTTGTAGTGATCAAGAAAATTTGACATATTTTGAGAAGTGGAGGGAAGTAATTGGAAAACCTTTCGGTATGTCTGAGGTCTATGGCTTCCAAACTTGACTACCCCGGTGTTTTAAATTTTCACGCCTAGAGCCTAAAATCCACCTCACAGTGATGTTCAGCCAATCTCAGCCCAGTGTGGTTGCCTGGCAACCACAAGCCTGTGGATTTCTGTGAACAGTTTCAGCCCAACTCTGTAGCTCTCCACCTCATACAACCACAGCCATTCCAATCAATCAGTATTGGATTTACCTCTCTAAGTTGCCCCTGAAATTTCTTTGAAGTTGTGGTGATTAAGCAAATTTGACATATATGACAAGTGGAGGGAAGTAATTGGCTCTGTCTTTAGCTCTGTTTGTGGTACATGGGGTCCAAACTTGACTACCCCATTCTATTCAATTTTCAAACTTAGAAAGCCAAATGTTTCGGGGCAGGAAAGAAAATGCCACAATGATTTCGGTTCTGCCGAGTTTCTGGTGGCTTGGGAAGCAAACCTGCAAACCATACATGCAATCTCTGCTGGATTACTGCCACCATGGTAGTATCAGTTAGCAATAAAAGCCAGCAACCAGAAGATGAGTCCCAAAATGAAAGTGAATCCTTGCAGTGCGTGAATATTTGGAGTGCCTGCTTCAACTATCCAGCTTCCTCGGGGTTCACATGTCTGCAATCGCTATTTCAAGGAGGTCTGCAGCTATTCCAGCATAACCCTGAACACTAAACATGAGGTACTAGCTCAATACCTAAACCAACAGAATACTAGGTAGCTTATCACCAGCATGTCTTCCCAGAATTCAAATGTAACTTGGTGAAAGGGAAAGCCTTAGAAACGGGATGCAAATGCCCGTTTCCCTAAAAATCCCAGGTATTTTCTCATGGCATGGAATATTTAGACTCCACAACTCATGTAGTGAACCCAGGGACCTGGACCAAGTGTGTCTAGTTTTCTGTTGTCTTCTTTTTGGAAACAGCATCTTGTGTAGTTGTTGAAAGAGGCCTTGAGATAAATTCGTAGCCCAAGATGGACTAGAACTCCCAAGGATCCATCCACCTCAGCCCCCAGATGGCTGGGATTATAGGCTTGAGCGACCATGCCAAGCATGTGCACAGAGATTCTTACATAATTTGTGAAATCCCACTACTGGTCTATAGGTAGCTTCTGAGCTTCAGGCATTAGGAATATGCATCTCTTTGTTTTGGCTCCCCTTGTTCAGGTCTTCATTGCTATTGTGATAAGCTCCAAGGCCCGAGGCAAGGGGGTGGCTGCCCTTCCTCTGGTGTGTTCTTGGATGATTACTGCCCAGGTGAACAGGGTTCAAATACATTGGACCCTGTGCATTTGAAAAGGAAATGAGTAAAGATTCATGAGTTAATGTGGACATGCCAGGGAACTGAGGGGCCATGATAGAGACAAAACTTCAGGCCATGGGCTGAAGGCTGAGGCTTCTGTACCTCTAGCTTCTTGAATAGTGTTTACATGGGCCTGCTGAGCAATTGTGTGCTCTCAAATGTTATTTCATGGGTTTTGCTTTAATTTATTTTGTTTTTTGCTTTGTTTTTTTACATGGAAGGAACTGTACCATGGTATGAAAAAGCTGGAGTCTCTTACCTAAGAGAAATTTGAAAAAAGGGACAATTCAGGAGCCAAGAATTTCACAAATTCCCTTGGCGTTTTAAAAAAAGTGACATAACATTGAGCGTGTCATGTCCATGTCTCTTTACCAAAGATTTTACCTCCTATTTGATAGGAATTACTGTTTCTTTGAAAGGTCAACCTGCACTGAAATAAAGATAATCCCTCCTTTCTTCATTCTGCTTGAAACCACATCCTTTGATAGTTATATTTTCTTAGGCAGCAATACTTGGAGATGACTACAGCAAGAGTTTTCCTTTGGTGGAATTTCCATGGAGACACTTGAAGTAATACTGCACAACTTCAAGTGAAGTGCACTGTGCCTTGACAATGGCAAGTCTGGGCAAACCTCTAGTAACTGAAAATCTTAGAAAGTCTGAAAGTGAGTGAATGAAAATGGGCCTCTCCACATTTGGACAGGGCCTCTCCTGAAGCACACATTTGTGGGAAAAGTAATTATGAGAGACGAATGAACTCCCAAAACGGAATGGAAATTTTCTTGTTTAGGCCTGGAACGCTATGGCCTGGAGCCCTGTGGTTCTAACTGGATGAGCAAAGTGTGAGCAGAGATCAAAATAAAACACACACCATTTAGGGAACTCGATACTTAACCAGGTGTGCAGAGTAGTGGCAAACTGTTCTTGTGTCATTTTGCTCAAATCCTGTCTTCACAAGAAAGTAAATTCCAGCACAACCAGTGACTAGAGGAGGACACATTTCAAAGGACTTGTAAAAAGTCCAACACTGAATTTAGCCCAACACTGAATTTAGATGAAAAGTGGCAGAGTCTGTTAGTCTTTCAAGTTTTAATAGGAGAAACTTACAACATGTAATAGCTGTTACATGAATACCTTCAGAGCTTTAGGAGAGGTCTGAATCACTATGAGTGAGGGCTTCCCTGACTCACAAAGTTAAAAATAGTAAAACAAACAATTTGAAAAATAAATCAACTAATAAAATACAAACACTAAGTCCAAAGGGTTTCACTGGTTTTAAAATCACTTATGGAATGCACAACTATTGAACAGGCTTACTCTGCATTCTGCTTTACTCAGGCCCGGTACATGAGCAACTGTGAAAGCAAAATTCAAAATGTTATGTGAAGTGACCATTTCATTGGTGAAACCATGACCCAATAGACATTTTCTCTTTTGAAACTTCCTACATTATCCAAATATGTTCTCAAAGGGAAGGAATACACAGGATTTAGGCTGAATTTTTTTCAGTATTTTGTGTTCCACCAGATTTATTTGAAGATCTCCTGTCCTGCATCCACTGCCCAATGCAGAAGGCCACACATAGGACAACCAACATGAGAACTTCACTTCTACAGCCTGATTAAATCATCATGAGAATATACTTTTCCTTTCATCATCAAACATTTTTACATCAGATTAAGCAGCTCTCTTGCTATCCCATGTTTTTCCCTGGTTTTTGTACCTTGAAATGGGTGTGCACACTTCTCAGTCTTGATCTCCATCTTCCCCAATAGTTCCAAACATATTCATCTGGGAAACATGTAAAGATCTTATTCGGGTCTTGTTTCATTGTTGTCAAATATCTGCCCTTGAAATTCATCTTCCACCACTGTGTCTCATATCCAAAGCTATGTGCTTGCAGAGGATTTCTGCTGAGAAATTTAACTGAAAGGTCTTATACTGCAGGTGAATGATGCCAGCAAGTCTTGACTGAATAGCTTAGGGAACAGCACTCAGCCAAATGACAGACATGACAAGGGAATAGGGTATGCTCAAGGGTAGGACATGCAGAGATCATCTGCCAGGCCCTGGCATATTTCATATCCCATTGAAAGTACATCCATGTGTAGATTGGCAAGCATTTCCATTCACAAATTCTGAGCAGTGAAGCCTTCAGAGAGAATATTGTGGCATACCAGGCCAAGAATATTCATCCTATTTAAATCTTGCCCTACAAGGTCCTCTGTGCCACTGAGGTCTCCATGGCAACGCCCAGCATTGTGACTCAGGTCTCCTACTGCACACTTGTATCCTAGAGCCTAAAGTCCAGCTCACAATGGTGCTCAGCTAATCACAGCCCAGTGTGGTTGCCAGGCCACCACAAGCTTGTGGATTTCTGTGAACTGTTTCAGCCCAACTCTGCAGCTTTCCACCTCATACAACCACAGCCATTCCAATCATGCAGTGTTTGATTAGCCTCTCTATGTTGCCTCAGAAGGTTTTTTACAGTTGTAGTGATCAAGAAAATTTGACATATTTTGAGAAGTGGAGGGAAGTAATTGGAAAACCTTTCGGTATGTCTGAGGTCTATGGGTTCCAAACTTGACTACCCCGGTGTTTTAAATTTTCACGCCTAGAGCCTAAAATCCACCTCACAGTGATGTTCAGCCAATCTCAGCCCAGTGTGGTTGCCTGGCAACCACAAGCCTGTGGATTTCTGTGAACAGTTTCAGCCCAACTCTGTAGCTCTCCACCTCATACAACCACAGCCATTCCAATCAATCAGTATTGGATTTACCTCTCTAAGTTGCCCCTGAAATTTCTTTGAAGTTGTGGTGATTAAGCAAATTTGACATATATGACAAGTGGAGGGAAGTAATTGGCTCTGTCTTTAGCTCTGTTTGTGGTACATGGGGTCCAAACTTGACTACCCCATTCTATTCAATTTTCAAACTTAGAAAGCCAAATGTTTCGGGGCAGGAAAGAAAATGCCACAATGATTTCGGTTCTGCCGAGTTTCTGGTGGCTTGGGAAGCAAACCTGCAAACCATACATGCAATCTCTGCTGGATTACTGCCACCATGGTAGTATCAGTTAGCACTAAAAGCCAGCAACCAGAAGATGAGTCCCAAAATGAAAGTGAATCCTTGCAGTGCGTGAATATTTGGAGTGCCTGCTTCAACTATCCAGCTTCCTCGGGGTTCACATGTCTGCAATCGCTATTTCAAGGAGGTCTGCAGCTATTCCAGCATAACCCTGAACACTAAACATGAGGTACTAGCTCAATACCTAAACCAACAGAATACTAGGTAGCTTATCACCAGCATGTCTTCCCAGAATTCAAATGTAACTTGGTGAAAGGGAAAGCCTTAGAAACGGGATGCAAATGCCCGTTTCCCTAAAAATCCCAGGTATTTTCTCATGGCATGGAATATTTAGACTCCACAACTCATGTAGTGAACCCAGGGACCTGGACCAAGTGTGTCTAGTTTTCTGTTGTCTTCTTTTTGGAAACAGCATCTTGTGTAGTTGTTGAAAGAGGCCTTGAGATAAATTCGTAGCCCAAGATGGACTAGAACTCCCAAGGATCCATCCACCTCAGCCCCCAGATGGCTGGGATTATAGGCTTGAGCGACCATGCCAAGCATGTGCACAGAGATTCTTACATAATTTGTGAAATCCCACTACTGGTCTATAGGTAGCTTCTGAGCTTCAGGCATTAGGAATATGCATCTCTTTGTTTTGGCTCCCCTTGTTCAGGTCTTCATTGCTATTGTGATAAGCTCCAAGGCCCGAGGCAAGGGGGTGGCTGCCCTTCCTCTGGTGTGTTCTTGGATGATTACTGCCCAGGTGAACAGGGTTCAAATACATTGGACCCTGTGCATTTGAAAAGGAAATGAGTAAAGATTCATGAGTTAATGTGGACATGCCAGGGAACTGAGGGGCCATGATAGAGACAAAACTTCAGGCCATGGGCTGAAGGCTGAGGCTTCTGTACCTCTAGCTTCTTGAATAGTGTTTACATGGGCCTGCTGAGCAATTGTGTGCTCTCAAATGTTATTTCATGGGTTTTGCTTTAATTTATTTTGTTTTTTGCTTTGTTTTTTTACATGGAAGGAACTGTACCATGGTATGAAAAAGCTGGAGTCTCTTACCTAAGAGAAATTTGAAAAAAGGGACAATTCAGGAGCCAAGAATTTCACAAATTCCCTTGGCGTTTTAAAAAAAGTGACATAACATTGAGCGTGTCATGTCCATGTCTCTTTACCAAAGATTTTACCTCCTATTTGATAGGAATTACTGTTTCTTTGAAAGGTCAACCTGCACTGAAATAAAGATAATCCCTCCTTTCTTCATTCTGCTTGAAACCACATCCTTTGATAGTTATATTTTCTTAGGCAGCAATACTTGGAGATGACTACAGCAAGAGTTTTCCTTTGGTGGAATTTCCATGGAGACACTTGAAGTAATACTGCACAACTTCAAGTGAAGTGCACTGTGCCTTGACAATGGCAAGTCTGGGCAAACCTCTAGTAACTGAAAATCTTAGAAAGTCTGAAAGTGAGTGAATGAAAATGGGCCTCTCCACATTTGGACAGGGCCTCTCCTGAAGCACACATTTGTGGGAAAAGTAATTATGAGAGACGAATGAACTCCCAAAACGGAATGGAAATTTTCTTGTTTAGGCCTGGAACGCTATGGCCTGGAGCCCTGTGGTTCTAACTGGATGAGCAAAGTGTGAGCAGAGATCAAAATAAAACACACACCATTTAGGGAACTCGATACTTAACCAGGTGTGCAGAGTAGTGGCAAACTGTTCTTGTGTCATTTTGCTCAAATCCTGTCTTCACAAGAAAGTAAATTCCAGCACAACCAGTGACTAGAGGAGGACACATTTCAAAGGACTTGTAAAAAGTCCAACACTGAATTTAGCCCAACACTGAATTTAGATGAAAAGTGGCAGAGTCTGTTAGTCTTTCAAGTTTTAATAGGAGAAACTTACAACATGTAATAGCTGTTACATGAATACCTTCAGAGCTTTAGGAGAGGTCTGAATCACTATGAGTGAGGGCTTCCCTGACTCACAAAGTTAAAAATAGTAAAACAAACAATTTGAAAAATAAATCAACTAATAAAATACAAACACTAAGTCCAAAGGGTTTCACTGGTTTTAAAATCACTTATGGAATGCACAACTATTGAACAGGCTTACTCTGCATTCTGCTTTACTCAGGCCCGGTACATGAGCAACTGTGAAAGCAAAATTCAAAATGTTATGTGAAGTGACCATTTCATTGGTGAAACCATGACCCAATAGACATTTTCTCTTTTGAAACTTCCTACATTATCCAAATATGTTCTCAAAGGGAAGGAATACACAGGATTTAGGCTGAATTTTTTTCAGTATTTTGTGTTCCACCAGATTTATTTGAAGATCTCCTGTCCTGCATCCACTGCCCAATGCAGAAGGCCACACATAGGACAACCAACATGAGAACTTCACTTCTACAGCCTGATTAAATCATCATGAGAATATACTTTTCCTTTCATCATCAAAGATTTTTACATCAGATTAAGCAGCTCTCTTGCTATCCCATGTTTTTCCCTGGTTTTTGTACCTTGAAATGGGTGTGCACACTTCTCAGTCTTGATCTCCATCTTCCCCAATAGTTCCAAACATATTCATCTGGGAAACATGTAAAGATCTTATTCGGGTCTTGTTTCATTGTTGTCAAATATCTGCCCTTGAAATTCATCTTCCACCACTGTGTCTCATATCCAAAGCTATGTGCTTGCAGAGGATTTCTGCTGAGAAATTTAACTGAAAGGTCTTATACTGCAGGTGAATGATGCCAGCAAGTCTTGACTGAATAGCTTAGGGAACAGCACTCAGCCAAATGACAGACATGACAAGGGAATAGGGTATGCTCAAGGGTAGGACATGCAGAGATCATCTGCCAGGCCCTGGCATATTTCATATCCCATTGAAAGTACATCCATGTGTAGATTGGCAAGCATTTCCATTCACAAATTCTGAGCAGTGAAGCCTTCAGAGAGAATATTGTGGCATACCAGGCCAAGAATATTCATCCTATTTAAATCTTGCCCTACAAGGTCCTCTGTGCCACTGAGGTCTCCATGGCAACGCCCAGCATTGTGACTCAGGTCTCCTACTGCACACTTGTATCCTAGAGCCTAAAGTCCAGCTCACAATGGTGCTCAGCTAATCACAGCCCAGTGTGGTTGCCAGGCCACCACAAGCTTGTGGATTTCTGTGAACTGTTTCAGCCCAACTCTGCAGCTTTCCACCTCATACAACCACAGCCATTCCAATCATGCAGTGTTTGATTAGCCTCTCTATGTTGCCTCAGAAGGTTTTTTACAGTTGTAGTGATCAAGAAAATTTGACATATTTTGAGAAGTGGAGGGAAGTAATTGGAAAACCTTTCGGTATGTCTGAGGTCTATGGGTTCCAAACTTGACTACCCCGGTGTTTTAAATTTTCACGCCTAGAGCCTAAAATCCACCTCACAGTGATGTTCAGCCAATCTCAGCCCAGTGTGGTTGCCTGGCAACCACAAGCCTGTGGATTTCTGTGAACAGTTTCAGCCCAACTCTGTAGCTCTCCACCTCATAAAACCACAGCCATTCCAATCATGCAGTATTGGATTTACCTCTCTAAGTTGCCCCCGAAATTTCTTTGAAGTTGTGGTGATTAAGCAAATTTGACATATATGACAAGTGGAGGGAAGTAATTGGCTCTGTCTTTAGCTCTGTTTGTGGTACATGGGGTCCAAACTTGACTACCCCATTCTATTCAATTTTCAAACTTAGAAAGCCAAATGTTTCGGGGCAGGAAAGAAAATGCCACAATGATTTCGGTTCTGCCGAGTTTCTGGTGGCTTGGGAAGCAAACCTGCAAACCATACATGCAATCTCTGCTGGATTACTGCCACCATGGTAGTATCAGTTAGCACTAAAAGCCAGCAACCAGAAGATGAGTCCCAAAATGAAAGTGAATCCTTGCAGTGCGTGAATATTTGGAGTGCCTGCTTCAACTATCCAGCTTCCTTGGGGTTCACATGTCTGCAATCGCTATTTCAAGGAGGTCTGCAGCTATTCCAGCATAACCCTGAACACTAAACATGAGGTACTAGCTCAATACCTAAACCAACAGAATACTAGGTAGCTTATCACCAGCAGGTCTTCCCAGAATTCAAATGTAACTTGGTGAAAGGGAAAGCCTTAGAAACGGGATGCAAATGCCCGTTTCCCTAAAAATCCCAGGTATTTTCTCATGGCATGGAATATTTAGACTCCACAACTCATGTAGTGAACCCAGGGACCTGGACCAAGTGTGTCTAGTTTTTTGTTGTCTTCTTTTTGGAAACAGCATCTTGTGTAGTTGTTGAAAGAGGCCTTGAGATAAATTCGTAGCCCAAGATGGACTAGAACTCCCAAGGATCCATCCACCTCAGCCCCCAGATGGCTGGGATTATAGGCTTGAGCGACCATGCCAAGCATGTGCACAGAGATTCTTACATAATTTGTGAAATCCCACTACTGGTCTATAGGTAGCTTCTGAGCTTCAGGCATTAGGAATATGCATCTCTTTGTTTTGGCTCCCCTTGTTCAGGTGTTCATTGCTATTGTGATAAGCTCCAAGGCCCGAGGCAAGGGGGTGGCTGCCCTTCCTCTGGTGTGTTCTTGGATGATTACTGCCCAGGTGAACAGGGTTCAAATACATTGGACCCTGTGCATTTGAAAAGGAAATGAGTAAAGATTCATGAGTTAATGTGGACATGCCAGGGAACTGAGGGGCCATGATAGAGACAAAACTTCAGGCCATGGGCTGAAGGCTGAGGCTTCTGTACCTCTAGCTTCTTGAATAGTGTTTACATGGGCCTGCTGAGCAATTGTGTGCTCTCAAATGTTATTTCATGGGTTTTGCTTTAATTTATTTTGTTTTTTGCTTTGTTTTTTTACATGGAAGGAACTGTACCATGGTATGAAAAAGCTGGAGTCTCTTACTTAAGAGAAAGTTGAAAAAAGGGACAATTCAGGAGCCAAGAATTTCACAAATTCCCTTGGCGTTTTAAAAAAAGTGACATAACATTGAGCGTGTCATGTCCATGTCTCTTTACCAAAGATTTTACCTCCTATTTGATAGGAATTACTGTTTCTTTGAAAGGTCAACCTGCACTGAAATAAAGATAATCCCTCCTTTCTTCATTCTGCTTGAAACCACATCCTTTGATAGTTATATTTTCTTAGGCAGCAATACTTGGAGATGACTACAGCAAGAGTTTTCCTTTGGTGGAATTTCCATGGAGACACTTGAAGTAATACTGCACAACTTCAAGTGAAGTGCACTGTGCCTTGACAATGGCAAGTCTGGGCAAACCTCTAGTAACTGAAAATCTTAGAAAGTCTGAAAGTGAGTGAATGAAAATGGGCCTCTCCACATTTGGACAGGGCCTCTCCTGAAGCACATATTTGTGGGAAAAGTAATTATGAGAGACGAATGAACTCCCAAAACGGAATGGAAATTTTCTTGTTTAGGCCTGGAACGCTATGGCCTGGAGCTCTGTGGTTCTAACTGGATGAGCAAAGTGTGAGCAGAGATCAAAATAAAACACACACCATTTAGGGAACTCGATACTTAACCAGGTGTGCAGAGTAGTGGCAAACTGTTCTTGTGTCATTTTGCTCAAATCCTGTCTTCACAAGAAAGTAAATTCCAGCACAACCAGTGACTAGAGGAGGACACATTTCAAAGGACTTGTAAAAAGTCCAACACTGAATTTAGCCCAACACTGAATTTAGATGAAAAGTGGCAGAGTCTGTTAGTCTTTCAAGTTTTAATAGGAGAAACTTACAACATGTAATAGCTGTTACATGAATAACTTCAGAGCTTTAGGAGAGGTCTGAATCACTATGAGTGAGGGCTTCCCTGACTCACAAAGTTAAAAATAGTAAAACAAACAATTTGAAAAATAAATCAACCAATAAAATACAAACACTAAGTCCAAAGGGTTTCACTGGTTTTAAAATCACTTATGGAATGCACAACTATTGAACAGGCTTAATCTGCATTCTGATTTACTCAGGCCCGGTACATGAGCAAGTGTGAAAGCAAAATTCAAAATGTTATGTGAAGTGACCATTTCATTGGTGAAACCATGACCCAATAGACATTTTCTCTTTTGAAACTTCGTACATTATCCATATATGTTCTCAAAGGGAAGGAATACACAGGATTTAGGCTGATTTTTTTTTCAGTATTTTGTGTTCCACCAGATTTATTTGAAGATCTCCTGTCCTGCATCCACTGCCCAATGCAGAAGGCCACACATAGGACAACCAACATGAGAACTTCACTTCTACAGCCTGATTAAATCATCATGAGAATATACTTTTCCTTTCATCATCAAGGATTTTTACATCAGATTAACCAGCTCTCTTGCTTTCCCATGTTTTTCCCTGGTTTTTGTACCTTGAAATGGGTGTGCACTCTTCTCAGTCTTGATCTCCATCTTCCCCAACATTTCCAAACATATTCATCTGGGAAATATGTAAAGATCTTATTCGGGGCTTGTTTCATTGTTTTCAAATATCTGCCCTTGAAATTCAACTTCCAACACTGTCTCTCATATCCAAAGCTATGTGCTTACAGAGAATTTCTGCTGAGAAATTTCACAGAAAGCTCTTATACTGCAGGTGAATGATGCCAGCAAGTCTTGACTGAATAGCTTAGGGAACAGGACTCAGCCAAATGACAGACATGACAAGGGAAAAGGGTATGCTCAAGGATAGCACATGGCAGACATCATCTTCCAGGCCCTGGCATATTTCATATCCCATTGAAAGTACATCCATGTGTAGATTGGCAAGCATTTCCATCCACAAATTCTGAGCAGTGAAGCCTTCAGAGAGAATATTGTGGCATATCAGGCCAAGAATATTCATCCTATTTAAATCTTGCCCTACAAGGTCCTCTGTGCCACTGAGGGCTCCATGGCAATCCCCAGCATTGTGACTCAGGTCTCCTACTGCACACTTGTATCCTAGAGCCTAAAGTCCAGCTCACAATGGTGCTCAGCTAATCACAGCCCAGTGTGTTTGCCAGGCCACCACAAGCTTGTGGATTTCTGTGAACTGTTTCAGCCCAACTCTGCAGCTCTAACCTCATACAACCACAGCCATTCCAATCATGCAGTATTTGATTCACCTCTCCTAGTTGCCCCCAAAATTTCTTTGAAGTTGTGGTGATCAAGCAAATTTGACATATTTTGACAAGTGGAGGGAAGTAATTGGCTCCGTCTTTAGCTCTGTTTGTGGTACATGGGGTCCAAACTTGACTACCCCAGTCTATTCAATTTTCAAACTTAGAAAGCCAAATGTTTCGGGGCAGGAAAGAAAATGCCACAATGATTTCGCTTCTGCCGAGTTTCTGGTGGCTTGGGAAGCAAACCTGCATACCATACATGCAATCTCTGCTGGATTACTGCCACCATGGTAGTATCAGTTAGCACTAAAAGCCAGCAACCAGAAGATGAGTCCCAAAATAAAAGTGAATCCTTGCAGTGCATGAATATTTGGAGTGCCTGCTTCAACTATCCAGCTTCCTCGGGGTTCACATGTCTAAAAATCGCTATTTCAAGGAGGTCTTCAACCATTCCAGCATAACCCTGAACACTAAACATGAGGTACTAGCTCAATATCTAAACCAACAGAATACTAGATAGCTTATCACCAGCAGGTCTTCCCAGAATTCAAATGTAACTTGGTGAAAGGGAAAGCCTTAGAAACGGGATGCAAATGCCCCTTTCCCTAAAAATCCCAGGTATTTTCTCATGCATTGGAATATTTAGACTCCACAACTCATGTAGTGAACCCAGGGACCTGGACCAAGTGTGTCTAGTTTTTTGTTGTCTTCTTTTTGGAAACAGCATCTTGTGTAGTTGTTGAAAGAGGCCTTGAGATAAATTCGTAGCCCAAGATGGACTAGAACTCCCAAGGATCCATCCACCTCAGCCCCCAGATGGCTGGGATTATAGGCTTGAGCGACCATGCCAAGCATGTGCACAGAGATTCTTACATAATTTGTGAAATCCCACTACTGGTCTATAGGTAGCTTCTGTGCTTCAGGCATTAGGAATATGCATCTCTTTGTTTTGGCTCCCCTTGTTCAGTTGTCCATTTCTATTGTGATAAGCTCCAAGGCCCGAGGCAAGGGGGTGGCTACCCTTCCTCTGGTGTGTCCTTGGATCATTACTGCCCAGGTGAACAGGGTTCAAATATATTGGACCCTGTGCATTTGAAAAGGAAATGAGTAAAGATTCATGAGTTAATGTGGACATGCCAGGGAACTGAGGGGCCATGATAGAGACAAAGCTTCAGGCCATGGGCTGAAGGCTGAGGCTTCTGTACCTCTAGCTTCTTGAATAGTGTTTACATGGGCCTGCTGAGCAATTGTGTGCTCTCAAATGTTATTTCATGGGTTTTGTTTTAATTTATTTTGTTTTTTGCTTTGGTTTTTTACATGGAAGGAACAGTACCATGGTTTGAAGAAGCTGGAGTGTCTTACCTAAGAGAAATTTGAAAAAAGGGACAATTCATCAGCCAAGAATTTCTCAAATGCCCTTGGCGTTTTAAAAAAAGTGACATAATATTGAGCGTGTCATGTCCATGTCTCTTTACCAAAGATTTTACCTCCTATTTGATAGGAATTACTGTTTCTTTGAAAGGTCAACCTGCAGTGAAATAAAGATAATCCCTTCTTTCTTCATTCTGCTTGAAACCACATCTTTGATAGTTATATTTTCTTACGCAGCAACACTTGGAGATGACTACAGCAAGAGTTTCCCATTGGTGGAATTTCCATGGAGACACATGAAGTAATACTGCACAACTTCAAGTGAAGTGCACTGTCCCTTGACAATGGCAAGTCTGGCCTAACCTCTAGTAACAGAAAATCTTAGAAAGTCTGAAAGTGAGTGAATGAAAATGGGCCTCTCCACATTTGGACAGGGCCTCTCCTGAAGCACACATTTGTGGAAAAAGTAATTATGAGAGACGAATGAACTCCCAAAATGGAATGGAAATTTTCTTGTTTAGGCCTGGAACGCTATGGCCTGGAGCCCTGTGGTTCTAACTGGATGAGCAAAGTGTGAGCAGAGATCAAAATAAAACACACACCATTTACGAACTCGATACTTAACCAGGTGTGCAGAGTAGTGGCAAACTGTACTTGTGTCAATTTTCTCAAATCCTGTCTTCACAAGAAAGTAAATTCCAGCACGAACAGTGACTAGAGGAGGACTCATATCAAAGGGCTTGAAAAAAGTCCAACACTGAATTTAGCCCAACACTGAATTTAGATGAAAAGTGGCAGAGTCTGTTAGTCTTTCAAGTCTTAATAGGAGAAACTTACAACATGTAATAGCTGTTACATGAATACCTTCAGAGCTTTTGGAGAGGTCTGAATCACTATGAGTGAGGGCTTCCCTGAATCACAAAACTAAAAATAGTAAAACAAACAATTTGAAAAATAAATCAACTAATAAAATACAAACACTATGTCCAAAGGGTTTCACTGGTTTTAAAACCACTTATGGAATGCACAACTATTGAACAGGCTTACTCTGCATTCTGCTTTACTCTGGCCCGGTACATGAGCAAGTGTGAAAGCAAAATTCAAAATGTTATGTGAAGTGACCATTTCATTGGTGAAACCATGACCCAATAGACATTTTCTCTTTTGAAACTTCGTACATTATCCATATATGTTCTGAAAGGGAAGGAATACACAGGATTTAGGCTGAATTTTTTTCAGTATTTTGTGTTCCACCAGATTTATTTGAAGATCTCCTGTCCTGCATCCACTGCCCAATGCAGAAGGCCACACATAGGACAACCAACATGAGAACTTCACTTCTACAGCCTGATTAAATCATCATGAGAATATACTTTTCCTTTCATCATCAAAGATTTTTACATCAGATTAAGCAGCTCTCTTGCTATCCCATGTTTTTCCCTGGTTTTTGTACCTTGAAATGGGTGTGCACACTTCTCAGTCTTGATCTCCATCTTCCCCAATAGTTCCAAACATATTCATCTGGGAAACATGTAAAGATCTTATTCGGGTCTTGTTTCATTGTTGTCAAATATCTGCCCTTGAAATTCATCTTCCACCACTGTGTCTCATATCCAAAGCTATGTGCTTGCAGAGGATTTCTGCTGAGAAATTTAACTGAAAGGTCTTATACTGCAGGTGAATGATGCCAGCAAGTCTTGACTGAATAGCTTAGGGAACAGCACTCAGCCAAATGACAGACATGACAAGGGAATAGGGTATGCTCAAAGGTAGGACATGCAGAGATCATCTGCCAGGCCCTGGCATATTTCATATCCCATTGAAAGTACATCCATGTGTAGATTGGCAAGCATTTCCATTCACAAATTCTGAGCAGTGAAGCCTTCAGAGAGAATATTGTGGCATACCAGGCCAAGAATATTCATCCTATTTAAATCTTGCCCTACAAGGTCCTCTGTGCCACTGAGGTCTCCATGGCAACGCCCAGCATTGTGACTCAGGTCTCCTACTGCACACTTGTATCCTAGAGCCTAAAGTCCAGCTCACAATGGTGCTCAGCTAATCACAGCCCAGTGTGGTTGCCAGGCCACCACAAGCTTGTGGATTTCTGTGAACTGTTTCAGCCCAACTCTGCAGCTTTCCACCTCATACAACCACAGCCATTCCAATCATGCAGTGTTTGATTAGCCTCTCTATGTTGCCTCAGAAGGTTTTTTACAGTTGTAGTGATCAAGAAAATTTGACATATTTTGAGAAGTGGAGGGAAGTAATTGGAAAACCTTTCGGTATGTCTGAGGTCTATGGGTTCCAAACTTCACTACCCCGGTGTTTTAAATTTTCACGCCTAGAACCTAAAATCTACCTCACAGTGATGTTCAGCCAATCTCAGCCCAGTGTGGTTGCCTGGCAACCACAAGCCTGTGGATTTCTGTGAACAGTTTCAGCCCAACTCTGTAGCTCTCCACCTCATACAACCACAGCCATTCCAATCATGCAGTATTGGATTTACCTCTCTAAGTTGCCCACGAAATTTCTTTGAAGTTGTGGTGATTAAGCAAATTTGACATATATGACAAGTGGAGGGAAGTAATTGGCTCTGTCTTTAGCTCTGTTTGTGGTACATGGGGTCCAAACTTGACTACCCCATTCTATTCAATTTTCAAACTTAGAAAGCCAAATGTTTCGGGGCAGGAAAGAAAATGCCACAATGATTTCGGTTCTGCCGAGTTTCTGGTGGCTTGGGAAGCAAACCTGCAAACCATACATGCAATCTCTGCTGGATTACTGCCACCATGGTAGTATCAGTTAGCACTAAAAGCCAGCAACCAGAAGATGAGTCCCAAAATGAAAGTGAATCCTTGCAGTGCGTGAATATTTGGAGTGCCTGCTTCAACTATCCAGCTTCCTCGGGGTTCACATGTCTGCAATCGCTATTTCAAGGAGGTCTGCAGCTATTCCAGCATAACCCTGAACGCTAAACATGAGGTACTAGCTCAATACCTAAACCAACAGAATACTAGTTAGCTTATCACCAGCAGGTCTTCCCAGAATTCAAATGTAACTTGGTGAAAGGGAAAGCCTTAGAAACGGGATGCAAATGCCCGTTTCCCTAAAAATCCCAGGTATTTTCTCATGGCATGGAATATTTAGACTCCACAACTCATGTAGTGAACCCAGGGACCTGGACCAAGTGTGTCTAGTTTTCTGTTGTCTTCTTTTTGGAAACAACATCTTGTGTAGTTGTTGAAAGTGGCCTTGAGATAAATTCGTAGCCCAAGATGGACTAGAACTCCCAAGGATCAATGGACCTCAGCCCCCAGATGGCTGGGATTATAGGCTTGAGCGACCATGCCAAGCATGTGCACAGAGATTCTTACATAATTTGTGAAATCCCACTACTGGTCTATAGGTAGCTTCTGTGCTTCAGGCATTAGGAATATGCATCTCTTTGTTTTGGCTCCCCTTGTTCAGGTGTTCATTGCTATTGTGATAAGCTCCAAGGCCCGAGGCAAGGGGGTGGCTGCCCTTCCTCTGGTGTGTTCTTGATGATTACTGCCCAGGTGAACAGGGTTCAAATACATTGGACCCTGTGCATTTGAAAAGGAAATGAGTAAAGATTCATGAGTTAATGTGGACATGCCAGGGAACTGAGGGGCCATGATAGAGACAAAACTTCAGGCCATGGGCTGAAGGCTGAGGCTTCTGTACCTCTAGCTTCTTGAATAGTGTTTACATGGGCCTGCTGAGCAATTGTGTGCTCTCAAATGTTATTTCATGGGTTTTGCTTTAATTTATTTTGTTTTTTGCTTTGTTTTTTTTACATGGAAGGAACTGTACCATGGTATGAAAAAGCTGGAGTCTCTTACCTAAGAGAAATTTGAAAAAAGGGACAATTCAGGAGCCAAGAATTTCACAAATTCCCTTGGCGTTTTAAAAAAAGTGACATAACATTGAGCGTGTCATGTCCATGTCTCTTTACCAAAGATTTTACCTCCTATTTGATAGGAATTACTGTTTCTTTGAAAGGTCAACCTGCACTGAAATAAAGATAATCCCTCCTTTCTTCATTCTGCTTGAAACCACATCCATTGATAGTTATATTTTCTTAGGCAGCAATACTTGGAGATGACTACAGCAAGAGTTTTCCTTTGGTGGAATTTCCATGGAGACACTTGAAGTAATACTGCACAACTTCAAGTGAAGTGCACTGTGCCTTGACAATGGCAAGTCTGTGCAAACCTCTAGTAACTGAAAATCTTAGAAAGTCTGAAAGTGAGTGAATGAAAATGGGCCTCTCCACATTTAGACAGGGCCTCTCCTGAAGCACACATTTGTGGAAAAAGTAATTATGAGAGACGAATGAACTCCCAAAACGGAATGGAAATTTTCTTGTTTAGGCCTGGAACGCTATGGCCTGGAGCCCTGTGGTTCTAACTGGATGAGCAAAGTGTGAGCAGAGATCAAAATAAAACACACACCATTTAGGGAACTCGATACTTAACCAGGTGTGCAGAGTAGTGGCAAACTGTTCTTGTGTCAATTTGCTCAAATCCTGTCTTCACAAGAAAGTAAATTCCAGCACAACCAGTGACTAGAGGAGGACACATTTCAAAGGACTTGTAAAAAGTCCAACACTGAATTTAGCCCAACACTGAATTTAGATGAAAAGTGGCAGAGTCTGTTAGTCTTTCAAGTTTTAATAGGAGAAACTTACAACATGTAATAGCTGTTACATGAATACCTTCAGAGCTTTAGGAGAGGTCTGAATCACTATGAGTGAGGGCTTCCCTGACTCACAAAGTTAAAAATAGTAAAACAAACAATTTGAAAAATAAATCAACCAATAAAATACAAACACTAAGTCCAAAGGGTTTCACTGGTTTTAAAATCACTTATGGAATGCACAACTATTGAACAGGCTTACTCTGCATTCTGCTTTACTCAGGCCCGGTACAAGAGCAAGTGTGAAAGCAAAATTCAAAATGTTATGTGAAGTGACAATTTCATTGGTGAAACCATGACCCAATAGACTTTTTCTCTTTTGAAACTTCCTACATTATCCATATATGTTCTCAAAGGGAAGGAATACACAGGATTTAGGCTGAATTTTTTTCAGTATTTTGTGTTCCACCAGATTTATTTGAAGATCTCCTGTCCTGCATCCACTGCCCAATGCAGAAGGCCACACATAGGACAACCAACATGAGAACTTCACTTCTACAGCCTGATTAAATAATCATGAGAATATACTTTTCCTTTCATCATCAAAGATTTTTACATCAGATTAAGCAGCTCTCTTGCTTTCCCATGTATTTCCCTGGTTTTTGTACCTTGAAATGTGTGTGCACTCTTCTCAGTCTTGATCTCCATCTTCCCCAATAGTTCCAAACATATTCATCTGGGAAACATGTAAAGATCTTATTCGGGGCTTGTTTCATTGTTTTCAAATATCTGCCCTTGAAATTCAACTTCCACCACTGTCTCTCATATATAAAGCTACGTGCTTGCAGAGGATTTCTGCTGAGAAATTTCACAGAAAGCTCTTATACTGCAGGTGAATGATGCCAGCAAGTCTTGACTGAATAGCTTAGGGAACAGCACTCAGCCAAATGACAGACATGACAAGGGAAAAGGGATGCTCAAGGATAGGACATGGCAGAGATCATCTGCCAGGCCCTGGCATATTTCATATCCCATTGAAAATACATCCATGTTTAGATTGGCAAGCCTTTCCATCCACAAATTCTGAGCAGTGCAGCCTTCAGAGAGAATATTGTGGCATACCAGGCCAAGAATATTCATCCTATTTAAATCTTGCCCTACAAGGTCCTCTGTGCCACTGAGGTCTCCATGGCAACGCCCAGCATTGTGACTCAGGTCTCCTACTGCACACTTGTATCCTAGAGCCTAAAGTCCAGCTCACAATGGTGCTCAGCTAATCACAGCCCAGTGTGGTTGCCAGGCCACCACAAGCTTGTGGATTTCTGTGAACTGTTTCAGCCCAACTCTGCAGCTTTCCACCTCATAAAACCACAGCCATTCCAATCATGCAGTGTTTGATTAGCCTCTCTATGTTGCCTCAGATGGTTTTTTAGAGTTGTAGTGACTAAGAAAATTTGACATATTTTGAGAAGTGGAGGGAAGTAATGGGAAAACCTTTCGGTATGTCTGAGGTCTATGGGTTCCAAACTTGACTACCCCAGTCTTTTAAATTTTCACGCCTAGAGCCTAAAATCCACCTCACAGTGATGTTCAGCCAATCTCAGCCCAGTGTGGTTGCCTGGCAACCACAAGCCTGTGGATTTCTATGAACAGTTTCAGCCCAACTCTGCAGCTCTCCACCTCATACAACCACAGCCATTCCAATCATGCAGAATTTGATTCACCTCTCTAAGTTGCCCCCGAATTTTCTTTGAAGTTGTGGTGATCAAGCAAATTTGACATATTTTGACAAGTGGAGGGAAGTAATAGGCTCTGTCTTTAGCTCTGTTTGTGGTACATTGTGTCCAAACTTGACTACCCCAGTCTATTCAATTTTCAAACTTTGAAAGCCAAATGTTTCAGGGGAGGAAAGAAAATGCCACAATGATTTGGGTTCTGCCGAGTTTCTGGTGGCTTGGGAAGCTAACCTGCAAACCATACATGCAATCTCTGCTGGATTACTGCCACCATGGTAGTATCAGTTAGCACTAAAAGCCAGCAACCAGAAGATGAGTCCCAAAATGAAAGTGAATCCTTGCAGTGCATGAATATCTGGAGTGCCTGCTTCAACTATCCAACTTCCTCGGGGTTCACATGTCTGCAATCGCTATTTCAAGGAGGTCTGCAGCCATTCCAGCATAACCCTGAACACTAAACATGAGATACTAGCTCAATACCTAAACCAACATAATATTAGATAGCTTATCACCAGCAGGCTTTCCCAGAATTCAAATGTAACACGGTGAAATGAAAACACTTAGAAACGGGATGCAAATGCCCCTTTCCCTAAAAATCCCAGGTATTTTCTCATGGCATGGAATATTTAGACTCCACAACTCATGTAGTGAACCCAGGGACCTGGAACAAGTGTGTCTAGTTTTCTGTTGTCCTCTTTTTGGAAACAGCATCTTATGTAGTTGTTGAAAGAGGCCTTGAGATAAATTCATAGCCCAAGATGGAGTGGAACTCCCAAGGATCCATCCACCTCAGCCCCCAGATGGCTGGGATTATAAGCATGAGCGACCATGCCAAGCATGTGCACAGAGATTCTTACATAATTTGTGAAATCCCACTACTGGTCTATAGGTAGCTTCTGTGCTTCAGGCTTTAGGAATATGCCTCTCTTTGTTTTGGCTCCCCTTGTTCAGGTGTCCATTTCTATTGTGATAAGCTCCAAGGCCCGAGGCAAGGGGGTGGCTGCCCTTCCTCTGGTGTGTCCTTGGATGATTACTGCCCAGGTGAACAGGGTTCAAATATATTGGACCCTGTGCATTTGAAAAGGAAATGAGTAAAGATTCATGAGTTAATGTGGACATGCCAGGGAATTGAGGGGCAATGATAGAGACAAAACTTCAGGCCATGGGCTGAAGGCTGAGGCTTCTGTACCTCTAGATTCTTGAATAGTGTTTACATGGGCCTGCTGAGCAATTGTGTCCTCTCAAATGTTATTTCATGGGTTTTGTGTTAATTTATTTTGTTTTTTCCTTTGGTTTTTTACATGGAAGGAACAGTACCATGGTTTGAAGAAGCTGGAGTGTCTTACCTAAGAGATATTTGAAAAAAGGGACAATTCAGCAGCCAAGAATATCTCAAATGCCCGTGGCATTTTAAAAAAAGTGACATAGAGTTGAGCGTGTCATGTCCATGTCTCTTTACAAAAGATTTTACCTCCTATTAGATAGGAATTACTGTTTCTTTGAAAGGTCAACCTGCAACTGAAATAAAGATAATCCCTCCTTTCCTCATTCTGCTTGAAACCACATCCTTTGTTAGTTAAATTTTCTTACGCAGCAACACTTGGAGATGACTACAGCAAGAGTTTCCCATTGGTGGAATTTCCATGGAGACACATGAAGTAATACTGCACAACTTCAAGTGAAGTGCACTGTCCCTTGACAATGGCAAGTCTGGGCAAACCTCTAGTAACTGAAAATCTTAGAAAGTCTGAAAGTGAGTGAAAGAAAATGGGCCTCTCCACATTTGGACAGGGCCTCTCCTGAAGCACACATTTGTGGAAAAAGTAATTATGAGAGACGAATGAACTCTCAAAACGGAATGGAAATTTTCTTCTTTAGGCCTGGAACGCTATGGCCTGGAGCCCTGTGGTTCTAACTGGATGAGCAAAGTGTTAGCAGAGATCAAAATAAAATACACATCATTTAGGGAACTCGATACTTAACCAGGTGTGCAGAGTAGTGGCAAACTGTTCTTGTGTCAATTTGCTGAAATCCTCTCTTCACAAGAAAGTAAATTCAAGCACGACCAGTGACGAGAAGAGGACATAATTCAAAGGACTTGTAAAAGTCCAACACTGAATTTAGCCAAACACTGAATTTAGATGAAAAGTGGCAGAGTCTGTTAGTCTTTCAAGTTTTAATAGGAGAAACTTATAACATGTAATAGCTGTTACATGAATACCTTCAGAGCTTTTGGAGAGGTCTGAATCTCTATGAGTGAGGGCTTCCCTGACTCACAAAGTTAAAAATAGTAAAACAAACAATTTTAAAAATAAATCAACCAATAAAATACAAACACTAACTCCAAAGTGTTTCACTGGTTTTAAAACCACTTATGGAATGCACATCTATTGAACAGGCTTACTCTGCATTCTGCTTTACTCAGGCCCGGTACATGAGCAAGTGTGAAAGCAAAATTCAAAATGTTATGTGAAGTGACCATTTCATTGGTGAAACCATGACCCAATAGACATTTTCTCTTTTGAAACATCGTACATTATCCATATATGTTCTCAAAGGGAAGGAATACACAGGATTTAGGCTGATTTTTTTCAGTATTTTGTGTTCCACCAGATTTATTTGAAGATCTCCTGTCCTGCATCCACTGCCCAATGCAGAAGGCCACACATAGGACAACCAACATGAGAACTTCACTTGTAGAGCCTGATTAAATCATCATGAGAATATACTATTCTTTCATCATCAAAGGTTTTTACATCAGATTAACCAGCTCTCTTGCTTTTCCATGTTTTTCCCTGGTTTTTGTACCTTGAAATGGGTGTGCACACTTCTCAGTCATGATCTCCATCTTCCCCAATAGTTCCAAACATATTCATCTGGGAAACATGTAAAGATCTTATTCGGGTCTTGTTTCATTGTTGTCAAATATCTGCCCTTGAAATTCAACTTCCACCACTGTCTCTCATATCCAAAGCTATGTGCTTGCAGAGGATTTCTGCTGAGAAATTTCACCGAAAGCTCTTATACTGCAGGTGAATGATGCCAGCAAGTCTTGACTGAATAGTTTAGGGAACAGCACTCAGCCAAATGACAGACATGACGAGGGAAAAGGGTATGCTCAAGGATAGCACATGGCAGAGATCATCTGCCAGGCCCTGGCATATTTCATATCCCATTGAAAGTACATCCATGTGTAGATTGGCAAGCATTTCCATCCACAAATTCTGAGCAGTGAAGCCTTCAGAGAGAATATTGTGGCATATCAGGCCAAGAATATTCATCCTATTTAAATCTTGCCCTACAAGGTCCTCTGTGCCACTGAGGGCTCCATGGCAATGCCCAGCATTGTGACTCAGGTCTCCTACTGCACACTTGTATCCTAGAGCCTAAAGTCCAGCTCACAATGGTGCTCATCTAATCACAGCCCAGTGTGGTTGCCAGGCCACCACAAGCTTGTGGATTTCTGTGAACTGTTTCAGCCCAACTCTGCAGCTTTGCACCTCATACAACCACAGCCATTCCAATCATGCAGTGTTTGATTAGCCTCTCTATGTTGCCTCAGAATGTTTTTTACAGTTGTAGTGATCAAGAAAATTTGACATACTTTGAGAGGTTGAGGGAAGTAATTGGAAAACCTTTCGGTATGTCTGAGGTCTATGGGTTCCAAACTTGACTAATCCAGTCTTTTAAATTTTCACGCCTAGAGCCTAAAATCCACCTCACAGTGATGTTCAGCCAATCTCAGCCCAGTGTGGTTGCCTGGCAACCACAAGCCTGTGGATTTTTGTGAACAGTTTCAGCCCAACTCTGCAGCTCTCCACCTCATACAACCACAGCCATTCCAATCATGCAGTATTTGATTCACCTGTCCGTGTTGCCCCCAAAATTTCTTTGAAGTTGTGGTGATCAAGCAAATTTGACATATTTTGACAAGTGGAGGGAAGTAATTGGCTCTGTCTGTAGCTCTGTTTGTGGTACATGGGGTCCAAACTTGACTACCCCAGTCTATTCAATTTTCAAACTTAGAAAGCCAAATGTTTCGGGGCAGGAAAGAAAATGCCACAATGATTTCGGTTCTGCCAAGTTTCTGGTGGCTTGGGAAGCAAACCTGCATACCATACATGCAATCTCTGCTGGATTACTGCCACCATGGTAGTATCAGTTAGCACTAAAATCCAGCAATCAGAAGATGAGTCCCAAAATGAAAGTGAATCCTTGCAGTGCGTGAATATTTGGAGTGCCTGCTTCAACTATCCAGCTTCCTCGGGGTTCACATGTCTGCAATCGCTATTTCAAGTAGGTCTGCAGCTATTCCAGCATAACCCTGAACACTAAACATGAGGTACTAGCTCAATACCTAAACCAACAGAATACTAGGTAGCTTATCACCAGCAGGTCTTCCCAGAATTCAAATGTAACTTGGTGAAAGGGAAAGCCTTAGAAACGGGATGCAAATGCCCCTTTCCCTAAAAATCCCAGGTATTTTCTCATGCATTGGAATATTTAGACTCCACAACTCATGTAGTGAACCCAGGGACCTGGACCAAGTGTGTCTAGTTTTCTGTTGTCTTCTTTTTGGAAACAGCATCTTGTGTAGTTGTTGAAAGAGGCCTTGAGATAAATTCGTAGCCCAAGATGGACTAGAACTCCCAAGGATCCATCCACCTCAGCCCCCAGATGGCTGGGATTATAGGCTTGAGCGACCATGCCAAGCATGTGCACAGAGATTCTTACATAATTTGTGAAATCCCACTACTGGTCTATAGGTAGCTTCTGTGCTTCAGGCATTAGGAATATGCATCTCTTTGTTTTGGCTCCCCTTGTTCAGGTGTTCATTTCTATTGTGATAAGCTCCAAGGCCCGAGGCAAGGGGGTGGCTGCCCTTCCTCTGGTGTGTTCTTGGATGATTACTGCCCAGGTGAACAGGGTTCAAATACATTGGACCCTGTGCATTTGAAAAGGAAATGAGTAAAGATTCATGAGTTAATGTGGACATGCCAGGGAACTGAGGGGCCATGATAGAGACAAAACTTCAGGCCATGGGCTGAAGGCTGAGGCTTCTGTACCTCTAGCTTCTTGAATAGTGTTTACATGCGCCTGCTGAGCAATTGTGTGCTCTCAAATGTTATTTCATGGGTTTTGTTTTAATTTATTTTGTTTTTGCTTTGGTTTTTTACATGGAAGGAACAGTACCATGGTTTGAAGAAGCTGGAGTGTCTTACCTAAGAGAAATTTGAAAAACGGGACAATTCAGCAGCCAAGAATTTCTCAAATGCCCTTGGCGTTTTAAAAAAAGTGACATAACATTGAGCGTGTCATGTCCATGTCTCTTTACCAAAGATTTTACCTCCTATTTGATAGGAATTACTGTTTCTTTGAAAGGTCAACCTGCAGTGAAATAAAGATAATCCCTTCTTTCTTCATTCTGCTTGAAACCACATCTTTGATAGTTATATTTTCTTACGGAGCAACACTTGGAGATGACTACAGCAAGAGTTTCCCATTGGTGGAATTTCCATGGAGACACATGAAGTAATACTGCACAACTTCAAGTGAAGTGCACTGTCCCTTGACAATGGCAAGTCTGGCCTAACCTCTAGTAACAGAAAATCTTAGAAAGTCTGAAAGTGAGTGAATGAAAATGGGCCTCTCCACATTTGGACAGGGCCTCTCCTGAAGCACACATTTGTGGAAAATGTAATTATGAGAGACGAATGAACTCCCAAAACGGAATGGAAATTTTCTTGTTTAGGCCTGGAACGCTATGGCCTGGAGCCCTGTGGTTCTAACTGGATGAGCAAAGTGTGAGCAGAGATCAAAATAAAACACACACCATTTAGGAACTCGATACTTAACCAGGTGTGCAGAGTAGTGGCAAACTGTACTTGTGTCAATTTGCTCAAATCCTGTCTTCACAAGAAAGTAAATTCCAGCAAAACCAGTGACTAGAGGAGGACTCATATCAAAGGACTTGAAAAAAGTCCAACACTGAATTTAGCCCAACACTGAATTTAGATGAAAAGTGGCAGAGTCTGTTAGTCTTTCAAGTCTTAATAGGAGAAACTTACAACATGTAATAGCTGGTACATGAATACCTTCAGAGCTTTTGGAGAGGTCTGAATCACTATGAGTGAGGGCTTCCCTGACTCACAAAATTAAAAATAGTAAAACAAACAATTTCAAAAATAAATCAACTAATAAAATACAAACACAAAGTCCAAAGGGTTTCACTGGTTTTAAAACCACTTATGGAATGCACAACTATTGAACAGGCTTACTCTGCATTCTGCTTTACTCAGGCCCGGTACATGAGCAAGTGTGAAAGCAAAATTCAAAATGTTATGTGAAGTGACCATTTCATTGGTGAAACCATGACCCAATAGACATTTTCTCTTTTGAAACTTCATACATTATCCATATATGTTCTGAAAGGGAAGGAATACACAGGATTTAGGCTGAATTTTTTTCAGTATTTTGTGTTCCACCAGATTTATTTGAAGATCTCCTGTCCTGCATCCACTGCCCAATGCAGAAGGCCACACATAGGACAACCAACATGAGAACTTCACTTCTACAGCCTGATTAAATCATCATGAGAATATACTTTTCCTTTCATCATCAAAGGTTTTTACATCAGATTAACCAGCTCTCTTGCTTTCCCATGTTTTTCCCTGGTTTTTGTACCTTGAAATGGGTGTGCACCCTTCTCAGTCTTGATCTCCATCTTCCCCAATATTTCCAAACATATTCATCTGGGAAATATGTAAAGATCTTATTTGGGGCTTGTTTCATTGTTTTCAAATATCTGCCCTTGAAATTCAACTTCCCCCACTGTCTCTCATATCCAAAGCTATGTGCTTGCAGAGGATTTCTGCTGAGAAATTTCACAGAAAGCTCTTATACTGCAGGTGAATGATGCCAGCAAGTCTTGACTGAATAGCTTAGGGAACAGGACTCAGCCAAATGACAGACATGACAAGGCAAAAGCGTATGCTCAAGAATAGGACATGACAGAGATCATCTGCCAGGCCCTGGCATATTTCATATCCCATTGAAAGTACATCCATGTGTAGATTGGCAAGCATTTCCATCCACAAATTCTGAGCAGTGAAGCCTTCAGAGAGAATATTGTGGCATACCATGCCAAGAATATTCATCGAATTTAAATCTTGCTCTACAAGGTCCTCTGTTCCACTGAGGTCTCCATGGCAACACCCAGCATTGTGACTCAGGTCTCCTACTGCACACTTGTATCCTAGAGCCTAAAGTCCAGCTCACAATGGTGCTCAGCTAATCATATCCCAGTGTGGTTTCCAGGCAACCACAAGCTCCTGGATTTCTGTGAACTGTTTCAGCCCAACTCTGCAGCTTTTCACCTCATACAACCACAGCCATTCCAATCATGCAGTATTTGATTAGCCTCTCTATGTTGCCTCAGAATTTTTTTTACAGTTCTGGTGATCAACAAAATTTGACATATTTTGAGAAGTGGAGGGAAGTAATTGGAAAATCTTTTGGTATGTCTGAGGTCTATGGGTTCCAAGCTTGACTATCCCAGTCTTTTAAATTTTCACACCTAGAGCCTAAAATCCACCTCACAGTGATGTTCAGCCAATCTCAGCCCATTGTGGTTGCCTGGCAACCACAAGCCTGTGGATTTCTATGAACAGTTTCA